>NC_091353.1:9481063-9491063 GCF_038502225.1 Cherax quadricarinatus
CACTTGTCGAAGGCTTTTGCAAAGTCTGTATATATTACATCTGCATTCTTTTTGTCTTCTAGTGCATCCAGGACCTTGTCGTAGTGATCCAATAGTTGAGACAGACAGGAGCGACCTGTTCTAAACCCATGTTGCCCTGGGTTGTGTAACTGATGGGTTTCTAGATGGGTGGTGATCTTGCTTCTTAGGACACTTTCAAAGATTTTTATGATATGGGATGTTAGTGCTATCGGTCTGTAGTTCTTTGCTATTGCTTTACTGCCCCCTTTGTGGAGTGGGGCTATGTCTGTTGTTTTTAGTAACTGTGGGACGACCCCAGTGCCCATGCTCCCTCTCCATAGGATGGTAAAAGCTCGTGATAGGGGCTTCTTGCAGTTCTTGATGAACACGGAGTTCCATGAGTCTGGCCCTGGGGCAGAGTGCATGGGCATGTCATTTATCGCCTGTTCGAAGTCATTTATCGTCAGGATAACATCAGATAGGCTTGTGTTAACCAAATTCTGTGGCTTTCTCATAAAAAATTCATTTTGATCTTCGACTCTCAGTCTGGTTAGCGGCTTGCTAAAAACTGAGTCATATTGGGACTTGAGTAGCTCACTCATTTCCTTGCTGTCATCTGTGTAGGACCCATCTTGTTTAAGCAGGGGCCCAATACTGGACGTTGTTCTCGACTTTGATTTGGAATAGGAGAAGAAATACTTTGGGTTTCTTTCGATTTCATTTATGGCTTTTAGTTCTTCCCGCGATTCCTGACTCCTATAAGATTCCTTTAGCTTAAGTTCGATGCTTGCTATTTCTCTGACCAGTGTCTCCCTACGCATTTCAGATATATTGACCTCTTTTAGCCGCTCTGTTATTCTTTTCCGTCGCCTGTAAAGGGAGCGCCTGTCTCTTTCTATTTTACATCTATTCCTTTTTCTTAGAGGAATAAGTCTTGTGCATACATCGAGTGCCACCGAGTTAATCTGTTCTAGGCATAAGTTGGGGTCTGTGTTGCTTAGTATATCTTCCCAGCTTATATCGGTTAGGACTTGGTTTACTTGGTCCCACTTTATGTTTTTGTTATTGAAGTTGAATTTGGTGAATGCTCCCTCGTGACTAATCTCATTATGTCGGTCTGGGGCTCTGCGCATACATGTCTGAACCTCAATTATGTTGTGATCTGAGTATATTGTTTTTGATATGGTGACATTTCTTATCAGATCATCATTGTTAGTGAAGATGAGGTCTAGTGTATTCTCCATTCTAGTAGGCTCTATTATTTGCTGGTTTAAATTGAATTTTGTGCAGAGATTTAAAAGCTCGTGTGAGTGTGAGTTTTCATCAGAGCTGCCTCCTGGTGTTATTACTGCAACAATATTATTTGCTATATTCCTCCATTTTTGGTGCCTTAAGTTGAAATCCCCCAGGAGCAAGATGTTGGGTGCAGGAGCTGGAAGATTTTCCAGACAGTGGTCAATTTTTAACAGCTGTTCCTGGAATTGCTGGGAGGTTGCATCCGGAGGCTTGTAGACTACCACAATGACTAGGTTTTGGTTCTCGATCTTTACTGCTAAAACTTCCACTACATCATTTGAGGCATTTAGCAGTTCTGTGCAAACAAGTGACTCTGCAATGTACAGGCCAACCCCCCCCCCCCCTTTTTTTTTTTTTGCCTGTTCACTCTGTCGCATCTGTATAGGTTGTAACCTGGGATCCATATTTCATTGTATACACAGATATTGCAAAAGCTTTCGACAAGTGTGACCATGGTGTAATAGCACACAAAATGCGGGATAAAGGAATAACAGGAAAAGTTGGTAGATGGATCTATAACTTCCTGATAAATAGAACACAAAGAGTAATAGTAAACAGAGTAAAGTCCCAGGTAGCCATGGTAAAAAGTTCTGTTCCACAAGGCACAGTACTCGCTCCCATTTTATTCCTCATCCTCATTTCAGACATAGACAGAGATGTAAGACAGCTCCGTGTCTTCCATTGCGGATGACACCCGGATTACCATGGCAGTGACCTCCATCGAAGACACCGCCAGACTCCAAGCGGACATCTCAAGGTGTACTCCGTCTCTGATCTTCTTTCTCCTGTCTTGTTGTTTGTTCAGGTCTGCCTGTAACCTGTTAGTATCCTGTTCACTTGCTACACCTAATGTACACTAGTTACATCTACTGTACACTCCAGCAAGCCTGATACTGGCTTCTAGCCTGACAACAGCAACACCAACACACCACACAAACAGTACCGTCCTGGAGATTTCAACAGTCGTAAGAAAGTGATCCACACTTCTCTTTCACTTCCTCATTCTCCAGTTGTTGGAGGTTGTACTCACCTAGCTGAGGTTGCAGGGGTCGAGTCCACGCTCCTGTTTGTGTGTGTGTGTGTGTGTGTGTTCTCACCTATTTGGGGTTGCAGGGGTCGATTCACAGCTCCTGGCCCCGCCTTTTCACTGGTCGCTACTAGGTCCACTCTCTCCCTGCTCCATGAGCTTTATCATACCTCTTCTTAAAGCTTTGTATTGATTTTTTTTTGTGTGTGTGTGTGGGTGTGTGTGTGTGTGTGTGTGTGTGGGTGTGTGTGTGTGTTTGTGTATGTGTGTGTGTGTGTATATGTGTGTGTTTTATTCCCCCCTGTTTGTGTGCCGTTGTCCCTGTTGTCCAGCCGTTGCCAAGACTTATGTTGCCTTGCAACAATTGCACAGCTGGCAGCCTTCACCATCTGTGACTTTCGTGGGAGGATGTTGTGGTGCTGAGTGAGGTGTGGGGAGTATGGAGGGGGTGTGGGGAGTGGGGAAGGTCCGTGGGGAGGGAAGAGTGGTGTTGGAGGTGAGCGGAATGGAGAGAGGGTGTTGGGGGAGCGTGGTAAATAGTCCCCAAGGAAGTGTGTCACGACCCTACCACACTAAACCCAACTAACTACACCAGCACCACTATAATGCAACTATACCACCACTATACTCTACCACCACTAGACTGTAACTATACCACCCCTATACACTAACTATGCCACCACTATACCACCAACACCACCGTTATACCGCCACTATACCACCAACACCACCACTCTACTGACACTATACCACCAACACCACCACTATATCACCAACACCACCACTATACCCCATTATATCACCAACACCACTATAACACCAACAACACCACTGTACCCCATTATACCACCAACAACACTATAACACCAACAACACCACTTACCCCCATTATACCACCAACAACACTATAACACCAACAACACCACTTACCCCCATTATACCACCAACAACACCACTATAACACCAACAACACTACTATACCCCATTATACCACCAACAACACCACTGTAACACCAACAACACCACTATAACACCAACAGCACCACTATACCCCATTATACCACCAACAACACCACTATAACACCACCATAACACCACTATGACACCAGCAGGTGAAGTAAAGTGAATCCCTGATACACCACTACCAGGCCCGCGGGGGGCGTTGACCCCCGGAACACTCTCCAGTACCAGGCCCGCGGGAGGCGTTGACCCCCGGAAAAATCTCCAGTACCAGGCCCGCGGGGGGCGTTGACCCCAGGAACACTCTCCAGTGCCAGGCCAGCGGGGGCGTTGACCCCAGCAACACTCTCTAGTACCAGGCCCGCGGGGGGCGTTGACCCCCGGAACACTCTCCAGGTATACTCCAGGTATACTCCAGGTACACTCCAGGTATACTCCAGTTATACTCCAGGTATACTCCAGGTACACTCCAGGTATACTCCAGGTATAATCCAAGTATACTCCATGTATACTCCAAGTATACTCCAGGTATACTCCAAGTATACTCCAGGTATACTCCAGGTACACTCCAGGTATACTCCAAGTATACTCCAGGTATACTCCAAGTATACTCCAGGTATACTCCAGGTATACTCCAGGTATACTCCAAGTATACTCCAGGTATACTCCAAGTATATTCCAGGTATACTCCAAGTATACTCCAGGTACACTCCAAGTATACTCCAGGTATACTCCAAGTATACTCCAGGTATACTTCAAGTATACTCCAGGTATCCTCCAAATATACTCCAGGTATACTGTAAGTATTCTCCAGGTATACTTCAGGTATACTCCAGGCATACTCCAGGTATACTCCAGGTATACTTCATGTATACTCCAGGTATACTCCAGGTATACTCCAAGTATACTCCAGGTATACTCCAAGTATACTCCAGGTATATTCCAAGTATACTCCAGGTATACTCCAGGTGTACTCCAAGTATACTCCAAGTATACTCCAAGTGTACTCCAAGTATACTCCAGGTATACTCCAAGTTTATTCCAGGTATACTACACTAATACTCCAAGTATACTTCAGGTATACTCCAGGTATACTCCAGGTATACTCCAGGTATACTCCAGATATACTCCAGGTATACTCCAAGTATACCCCAAGTATACTCCAGGTATACTCCAAGTATACTCCAGGTATACTCCAAGTATACTCCAGGTATACTCCAAGTATACTTCAGGTATACTCCAGGCATACTCCAGGTATACTCCAGGTATACTTCATGTATACTCCAGGTATACTCCAGGTATACTCCAAGTATACTCCAGGTATACTCCAAGTATACTCCAGGTATATTCCAAGTATACTCCAGGTATACTCCAGGTGTACTCCAAGTATACTCCAAGTATACTCCAAGTGTACTCCAAGTATACTCCAGGTATACTCCAAGTTTATTCCAGGTATACTACACTAATACTCCAAGTATACTTCAGGTATACTCCAGGTATACTCCAGGTATACTCCAGGTATACTCCAGATATACTCCAGGTATACTCCAAGTATACCCCAAGTATACTCCAGGTATACTCCAAGTATACTCCAGGTATACTCAAGGTATACTCCACGAATACTCCAAGCATACTCAAGGTATACTCCAGGTATACTCCAAATATACTCCAGGTATACTCCAAGTATTATCCAGGTATACTTCAGGTATACCCCAGGTATACTCCAGGTATACTTCATGTATACTCCAGGTATACTCCAGGTATACTTCAGGTATACTCCAGGTATACTCCAAGTATACCCCAAGTATACTCCAGGTATACTCCAAGTATACTCCAGGTATACTCAAGGTATACTCCACGAATACTCCAAGCATACTCAAGGTATACTCCAGGTATACTCCAAATATACTCCAGGTATACTCCAAGTATTATCCAGGTATACTTCAGGTATACCCCAGGTATACTCCAGGTATACTTCATGTATACTCCAAGCATACTCAAGGTATACTCCAGGTATACTCCAAATATACTCCAGGTATACTCCAAGTATTATCCAGGTATACTCCAGGTATACCCCAGGTATACTCCAGGTATAGTACAAGTATGCTCCAGGTATACTCCAAGTGTACCCCAAGTATACTCCAGGTATACTCCAGGTATACTCCAGGTATACACGAATACTCCAAGTATACTCCAGGTACACTCCAAGTATACTCCAAGTATACTCAAGGTATACTCCAAGTATATTCCGAGTATACTCCAGGTATACTCCAAGTATACTCCAGGTATGCTCCAAGTATTCTCCAGGTATACTCCAGGTATACTCCAAGTATACTCCAAGTATACTCCAGGTATATTCCAAGTATACTTGAGGTATACTCCAGGTATACTTCAGATATACTCCAGGTATACTCCAAGTATACTCCAAGTATACTCCAGGTATATTCCAGGTATACTCCAGGTATACTTCAGGTATACTCCAGGTATACTCCAGGTATACTGCAGATGTACACCAGGTATACTCCAGATATACTACAGGTATACTGCAGGTATTCTGCAGGTATACTGCAGGTATACTCCAGGTATACTGCAGGTACACTGCAGGTATACTGCAGGTATACTCCAGGAATACGGCAGGTATACTGCAGGTATACTGCAGGTAAGGTGAGATGGAGGATCTCCGAGACGTTACTACCTAGAAGTCTTCAGAAGGTGAGTCAGTCTGAAGTGTTCTCCAGGCTGAGGGACTGACCCCCCTCACCTACCTGGTCTCCATGCATGTTGATGGACTGATAACATCACCTTCATGTCACTACTACACTTCCAGGAAAGAATGTCTCTCTCCCTCCCTCCCTCGCTCCCCCCTCTCTCCCTCCCCTCTCCCTCCCTCGCTCCCCCCTCTCTCCCTCCCCTCTCCCTCCCTCCCCCTCCCTCCCTCCCCTCCCTCTCTCCCCCCTCCCTCCCTCCCCCTCCCTCCCTCCCCCTCCTTCCCTCCCTCCCCCTCCCTCCATCCCTCCCTCCCTCCCTCCCCCTCCTTCCCTCCCTCCCTCCCCCCTCCCTCCATCCCTCCCTCCCTCCCTCCACCATCCTTCCCTCCCTCCCCCATCCTTCCCTCCCACCCCCTCCCCATCCCTCCCTCCCTCCCTCCCTCGCTCCCTCCACCAACAACTCTGGTCAACACCATCACAGCTTCAGGGTACAGTTCTGAAGTCTTATCCCCCCCCCCTTTATGACGAATTGTAAGTGGCTTCAGTGGTAAGGGGAAGGGAAGTAGCAGGGAGGGGCCAGCCGGGGGGGGGGTGATTTAAGGGGCAAAAAAACAAACCAAACATTGCCCTTAATCCCCGGAGCCCCCCTTACACTAAACCTTTCCCTCCCCTTCCCCCTTACCATTATTTCTTACCCCTTCCTTCCTCCTCTCCCCCTCCCCCACCTGTCATTCAATACTCCCTCCCCTCCTTATCATTCCCCCGTTCCCCCCATTTCTATTCCTCACCCCTCACCCCCCTCTCCATTATGCAACCCTGTGATTATCTCTGGTAATTCTGCAAGCCGGAGCCAGGAGCTGTGAATCGACCCCTACAACCATATATAGGTGAATACACACAAGCAGGAGAGAGGTGGGTAGACTGCATTTTTTTGGACTGTAGGAAGACTTACCACACGATACCACGCAAAAAAATCAGTGCCAAACCTGGAGGACCAGGCAGGTACAGCAGTGAAGGTACTGCAATGGACCAGAGAATACCTGTTGGGAACCAGCAGAAACACATGGTACATTACGAGGCATCACAGTGGGCGCCTGTGACGAGCGAGGTTCCACAGGGGTCAGTTCTAGGGCCAGTGGTGTTTCTGGTAAATATGAATGACATGACGGAAGGGCTAGACTCAGAAGTGTCGTTGTTGGCAGACGATGTGAAGTTGATGAGGAGACTTGAAGTGAACGGGGATCAGGTCAGCATACAAAGGGACCTAGACAAGCTGCAAGCCCAGACTTTAAACCTACCATGAAGATTGGGGAAGGTGAAAGAGGAACCCAGAGTACAGACAAGGGAGCCAAAGACTACAAACCTTACTCAAGGAAATGGATCTTGGGGTGAGTATTATACCGAACACATCTCCTGAGGTGCACATCAACCAAATAACTGCTGCAGCATGTGGGCGCCTGGCAAACCTAAGAACAGCATTCCGACACCCCAGTAAGGACTCATTCAGGACCCTGTACACCGTGTACGTCAGGCCCATAATGGAGCGTGCAGCACCAGTTTGGAACCCGCAACGGGACAAGCACGACAAGAAATTAGAGAAATTGCAAAGGTTTGCACACAACACACAACACACATACACACACACACACACACACACACACACACACACACACACACACACACACACACACACACACACACACACACGCACACGCACATATCACACACATATCACACACACACACATACACATATCACACACACACACGCACATATCACACACATATCACACACACACACACACACACACACACACACACACACACGCACATATCACACACATATCACACACATATCACACACACACACACATACACACACACACATATCACACACACACACACACACACACACATATAACACACACACACACACACATATCTCACACACACACACACATACACACACACACATACACACACATACACACACACACATACACATACACACACACACACACACACACACACATACATATAACACACACACCCATATCACACACACACACACACAAACACACACACACACACACACACGCATACACACACACACACACACACACACACACATACACACACATACACACACACACATATACACATACACACACACACAAACACACACACACATACACACACACACATACACACACACACACACACACACACACACACACACACACACACGCACACACGCACGCACACACACTTGACACTTCAAAGGAGGTGGGACCAGACAACATCTCTCCGTGGGTCCTTAGAGAGGGAGCAGAGATACTGTGTGTGCTATTAACAAAGATCTTCAACACATCAATTGAATGTTAGGTAAGACACATATGCAACAGTTAGGTATCTTTATTTCGAAACGTTTTATACCATTTCGATGTTCACATCAATTGAAACTGGACAACTCCCCGAGGTATGGAAGATGGCAAATGTAGTCCCAATTTTTAAAAAGGGAGACAGACATGAGGCACTAAACTACAGACCTGTATCACTAACGTGTATAGTATGCAAAGTCTTGGAGAAGATCATCAGGAGGAGAGTGGTGGAGCACCTGGAAAGAAACAAGTGTATAATTGACAACGAGCACGGTTTCAGGGAGGGAAAATCCTGTGTCACAAACCTACTGGAGTTTTATGACAAGGTGACAGAAGTAAGACAAGAGAGAGAGGGGTGGATCGACTGCATTTTTTTGGACTGCAAGAAGGCCTTCGACACAGTTCCTCACAAGAGGTTACTGCAAAAGCTAGAGGATCAGGCACACATAACAGGAAAGGCACTGCAATGGATCAGAGAATACCTGACAGGGAGGCAACAACGAGTCATGGTACGTGACGAGGTGTCAGAGTGGGCGCCTGTGACAAGCAGGGTTCCACAGGGGTCAGTCCTAGGACCTGTGCTGTTCTTGGTATATGTGAATGACATAACGGAAGGGATAGACTCAGAAGTGTCCTTGTTTGCAGATGATGTGAAGTTAATGAGAAGAATCAAATCGGATGAGGATCATGCAGGACTACAAAGAGACCTGGACAGGCTACAAGCCTGGTCCAGCAACTGGCTCCTTGAGTTTAACCCTGCCAAATGCAAAGTCACGAAGATTGGGGAAGGGCAAAGAAGACCGCAGGCACAATATAGTTTAGATGGCCAAAGACTGCAAACCTCACTCAAGCAAAAAGATTTGGGGGTGAGTATAACACCGAGCATATCTCCTGAGGCGCACATCAATCAGATAACTGCTGCAGCATACGGGCGCCTGACAAACCTACGGATAGCGTTCCGATACCTCAGTAAGGATTCGTTTAAGACTCTGTATACCATTCACGTCAGGCCCATACTGGAGTATGCAGCACCAGTTTGGAATCCACACCTAGTCAAGCACGTCAAGAAATTAGAGAAAGTGCAAAGGTTTGCAACAAGACTAGTCCCAGATCTACGGGGATTGTCCTACGAAGAAAGGTTGAGGGAAATCGGCCTGACGACACTGGAGGACAGGAGGGTCAGGGGAGACATGATAACGACATATAAAATACAGCACGGAATAGACAAGGTGGACAAAGATGGGATGTTCCAGAGAGGGGACACAGACACAAGAGGTCACAATTGGAAGTTGAAGACTCAGATGAATCAAAGGGATGTTAGGAAGTATTTCTTCAGTCATAGAGTAGTCAGGCCGTGGAATAGCCTGGAAAGTGACGTAGTGGAGGCGGGAACCATACATAGTTTTAAGGCGAGGTATGATAATGCTCATGGGGCAGGGAGAGAGAGGACCTAGTAGCAATCAGCGAAGAGGCGGGGCCAGGAGCTATAACTCGACCACTGCAACCACAAATAGGTGAGTACAAATAGGTGAGTACATAAACACACACACACACACACACATACCTCAAAGGTAATGGGGCCGGATAACATCTCCCCATGGGTCCTGAGAGAGGGAGCAGAGGCGCTAT
>NC_091353.1:9496063-9506063 GCF_038502225.1 Cherax quadricarinatus
GTCTCTTTGTAGACCTCTCTGGTCCGCGTCTGATTTAATTCTCTTCATTAACTTCACATCATCTGCAAACAGGGACACTTCTGAGTCTATCCCTTCTGTTATGCCGTTCACATATACCAAGGATAGCACTGGTCCCAGGACTGACCCCTGTGGGACCCCGCTAGTCACCGGCGCCCACTGTGATATCTCATCATGGACCTTGACTTGCTGTTGCCTCCCTGTTAGGTATTCTCTGATCCATTTCAGTGCCCTTCCTGTTATACGCGCCTGATCCTCTAGCTTCTGTGTCTAAGGCCTTCTTGCAGTCCAAGAAAATGCAATCAACCCACCCCTCCCTCTCATTTCTTACTTCAGTTACCTTGTCAGAAAACTCTAGTAGGTTTGTGACACAGGATTTGCTTTCCATGAATCCGTACTGGTTGGCGTTTATACTCTTGTTCCGTTCCAGGTGCTCCACCACTCTCCTCCTCATAATCTTTTCCAAGACTTAGCATACTATACATGTCAGTGACACTGGTCTATAATTTAGTGCTTCATTTTTGTCTCCTTTCTTAAAGATGGGGACTACATTTGCCTTGTTCCATACTTCAGGTAGTTGCCCAGTTTCAAGGGAAGTGTTGAAGATTTTTATTAATGGCACATGTAGTGTCTCTGCTCCCTCTCTAAGGACCCACGGAGAGATGTTGTCCGGTCCGACCGCCTTTGAGGTATCAAGGTCACTTAGGAGCTTCTCCACCTCCTCCTCAATTGTGTGAAATTTATCCAACACTTGTTGGTATATCCTTGTTGATGTACCCAACTGTTTTGTCTTCCCAGTGTCCCTTCAGCCTCCACTGTAAATACTTCCTGAAATCTCATATTGAGCTCTTCACATACTTCCTGGTGGTTTCTTGTGAGTTCCCCACCATCTTTTCTCAACCCGATTACCTGGTCCTTGACTGTTGTCTTTCTCCTAATGTGGCTATACAGCAGTTTCGGGCCAGACTTGACTTTCGATGTTATGTCGTTTTCATACTGTCGCTGGGCCTCCCTCCTTATCTGTGCATACTCGTTTCTGGCTCTTCTTCTGATCTCTATATTTTCTTGGGTCCTTTGCCTCCTGTACCTCTTCCATTCTCTTGAGCGCCTAGTTTCTTCCTCCCTGCACATTCGGGTAAACCAAGGGCTCATTCTGTCCTTCCCATTATTTCTGTTGCCCTTGGGAACAAACCTTTCCTCTGCCTCCTTGTATTTTCCTCTTAAAAAGTCCATAATTTCGTTTACTGATTTTTCTACCAACTTCTGTTCCCACTGAGCCTCCTGCGAAGTGTACTCACCTAGTTGTACTCACCTAGTTGAGGTTGCAGGGGTCGAGTCCAAGCTCCTGGCCCCGCCTCTTCACTGGTCGCTACTAGGTCACTCTCCCTGAACCATGAAATAAAGGAAATAAAGGACCCCAATGGAAATAAGTCACTCTGTCTGACTTTTTTGGGTTATCCTAGGTTCTCTACACATATGCTGCTATGTATGATAATTCTATGTAACTGTATTGTGTATACCTGAATAAATTTACTTACTTACTTACTTACTAAATCGTACCTCTGCTTAAAGCTATGTATGGATCCTGCCTCCACTACATCGCTACCCAAACTATTCCACTTCCTGACTACTCTGTGGCTGAAGAAATACTTCCTAACATCCCTTTGATTCATCTGTGTCTTCAACTTCCAACTGTGTCCCCGTGTTGCTGTGTCCAGTCTCTGGAACATCCTGTCTTTGTCCACCTTGTCAATTCCTCTCAGTATTTTGTAAGTCGTTATCATGTCCCCCCTATCTCTCCTGTCCTCCAGTGTCGTCAGGTTGATTTCCCTTAACCTCTCATCATAGGACATACCTCTTAGCTCTGGGACTAGTCTTGTTGCAAATCTTTGCACTTTCTCTAGTTTCTTTACATGCTTGGCTAGGTGTGGGTTCCAAACTGGTGCCGCATACTCCAATATGGGCCTAACATACACGGTGTACAGGGTCCTGAACGATTCCTTATTAAGATGTCGGAATGCTGTTCTGAGGTTTGCTAGGCGCCCATATGCTGCAGCAGTTATTTGGTTGATGTGCGCTTCAGGAGATGTGCCTGGTGTTATACTCACCCCAAGATCTTTTTCCTTGAGTGATGTTTGTAGTCTCTGGCCCCCTAGACTGTACTCCGTCTGCGGTCTTCTTTGCCCTTCCCCAATCCTCATGACTTTGCACTTGGTGGGATTGAACTCCAGGAGCCAGTTTCTGGACCAGGTCTACAGCCTATCCAGATCCCTTTGTAGTTCTGCCTGGTCTTCGATCGACTGAACTCTTCTCATCAACTTCACGTCATCTGCAAACAGGGACACCTCGGAGTTTATTCCTTCCGTCACGTCGTTCACAAATACCAGAAACAGCACTGGTCCTAGGACTGACCCCTGTGGGACCCCGCTGGTCACAGGTGCCCACTCTGACACCTCACCACGTACCATTACTCGCTGCTGTCCTCCTGACAAGTATTCCCTGATCCATTGCAGTGCCTTCCCTGTTATCCCTGCTTGGTCCTCCAGCTTTTGCACTAATCTCTTGTGTGGTACTGTGTCAAACGCCTTCTTGCAGTCCAAGAAAATGCAATCCACCCACCCCTCTCTCTCTTGTCTTACTGCTGTCACCATGTCATAGAACTCCAGTAGGTTTGTGACACAGGATTTCCCGTCTCTGAAACCATGTTGTCTGCTGGTGATGAGATCATTCCTTTCTAGATGTTCCACCACTCTTCTCCTGATAATCTTTTCCATGATTTTGCATGCTATACTTGTCAGTGACACTGGTCTGTAGTTTAGTGCTTCATGTCTGTCTCCTTTTTTAAAGATTGGGACCACATTTGCTGTCTTCCATGCCTCAGGCAATCTCCCTGTTTCGATAGATGTATTGAATATTGTTGTTAGGGGTACACATAGCGCCTCTGCTCCCTCTCTCAGGACCCATGGAGAGATGTTATCTGGCCCCATTGCCTTTGAGGTATCTAGCTCACTCAGAAGCCTCTTCACTTCTTCCTCTGTTGTGTGTACTATGTCCAGCACATGGTGGTGTACCCAACCTCTCCGTCTTTCTGGAGCCCCTTCTGTCTCCTCTGTGAACACTTCTTTGAATCTCTTGTTGAGTTCCTCACATACTTCACGGTCATTTCTTGTTGTCTCTCCTCCTTCCTTCCTTAGCCTGATTACCTGGTCCATAACGGTTGTTTTCTTCCTGATGTGGCTGTATAACAGCTTCGGGTCAGATTTGGCTTTTGCTGCTATGTCGTTTTCATATTGACGTTGGGCCTCCCTTCTTATCTGTGCATATTCGTTTCTGGCTCTACGACTGCTCTCCTTATTCTCCTGGGTCCTTTGCCTTCTATATTTCTTCCATTCCCTAGCACACCTGGTTTTTGCCTCCTTGCATCTTTGGGTGAACCATGGGCTCATCCTGGCTTTTTCATTATTCCTGTTACCCTTGGGTACAAACCTCTCCTCAGCCTCCTTGCACATTGTTGCTACATATTCCATCATCTCATTAACTGGCTTCCCTGCCAGTTCTCTGTCCCACTGAACCTCATTCAGGAAGTTCCTCATTCTTGTGTAGTCCCCTTTCCTGTAGTTTGGTTTCATTTGTCCTTGCCTTCCTGCTTCCCCCTCCACTTGTAGCTCTACTGTGTATTCGAAGCTCAAAACCACATGATCGCTGGCCCCAAGGGGTCTTTCATATGTGATGTCCTCAATATCTGCACTACTCAAGGTGAATACTAAGTCCAGTCTTGCTGGTTCATCCTCTCCTCTCTCTCTTGTAGTGTCCCTTAGGTGTTGGTACATGAAGTTTTCCAGTACCACCTCCATCATCTTAGCCCTCCATGTATCTTGGCCCCCATGTGGCTCCAAGTTCTCCCATTCGATCTCCTTGTGGTTAAAGTCGCCCATGATCAGGAGCTTTGTCCTGCATGCATGAGCTCTTCTGGCCACTGCAGCCAGTGTGTCAACCATCGCTCTATTGCTCTCATCATACTCTTGCCTTGGCCTCCTGCTGTTCTGTGGTGGGTTATACATTACTGCAATTATCACCTTGGGACCACCAGAGTGAAGCGTTCCCGCTATGTAATCACTTTCTTCTCCGCTGTCTCCTCTCTCCAGCTCATCAAAATTCCATCGGTGTTTGATCAGCAATGCCACTCCTCCACCCCCCCCCCCTGTTCCTTCTGTCTTTTCTCAGGATCTGGTATCCCGCTGGAAAGATGGCATCTGTTATCATACCTGTAAGCTTGGTTTCTGTGATCGCTATGATGTCTGGTGATGCCTCTTTGACTCTTTCGTGCCACTCCTCCCACTTGTTTGTTATTCCATCAGCGTTTGTGTACCATACCTTCAGTTTCCTTTCCAACACTGTGGTTTGGGGGGCCTGTGGGGGTGGGAGACCTGGTAGCTTACTGTGGGATTCTATGGTTGGGGGTTGGGTGGAAGCTGTGGGTATGGATTGTATTGTGTGTTGGGATGGTGTGATAGGTTGTGGGGTTCTGAGGATAGTTGTGTGTGTGCTTGCCCTTGCTGCTCTGTTCTGCTCTGACTGACCTCTGCTGGTTCCATTCATGTCTCCTTTCCTAGCTCCATTCGCTTTTTTGTCCTCTCCCTCAGCTGCTTTCTCTCTGTGTTCTGTCTCTGTCTAGGAACACCTTCTTGTACTCTTCCGAAATTTTCAACCGTGGTTTCTCTTGGAGGATCCTGTTCTGCACTGTTTCTGTCCTGAGAATCAGCTTGATCGGTCGGTTTCTCCCCTTCAAGTACCCCCCTATTCTCTGAAAATTTACAATCTCGTCCATTTCTTCTCCCCCTATTTCCGTGATGATTTTCTCAATCTCCTTTCTTTCTTCCTGCCGTCTTTCAGTGTGTGTCCTTTCCTCTCTCTCCCGAAGCCCATGGATAATCACTGATTTTGCCCTTTCCTCCTCCCATTGCCTCTTCCTCTGTGACTCTGGTTCCTGTCTGTATGTGGTCATTTTCTCCCTTGATTTTTTCCAGTGGCTCTTGATAGCATGGTTGTGCCTCAGCATTCGACCTATCTCCCTCTCCATCTGCACCCATCTGCTCTTCCCTTCCACTCACTGGCCCTTCTTTGCAGGCTGATATGACCTTAGCATAATTCATATCTCCTTCCTTCCTGTTCAGCCTCTCATCATCGTATGGTGTGTCTTCTCTGGTCACTACCCCTGAGACTTGCTTCAGCCTGTTTACCTCAAATTCTAGGACATTTACCCTGGCTACTGCAGTTTCGACTTGTGCCTCCCATTTCTTCGTCTCCTTCTCCAACCTCTTTTCCCATTTCACAGAGAGCTCTTTCTCCATTTTTTTCAGAAAGCTCTCCTAATTTTCTCTCCCATTTTTGCTCTATCCTTTTCCACTGTTCCTCCATCCATTCCTCCCTACCAGTACCATTGTCATCTGATCCCTGATTCCTGCGAGTCCCAACCATTTTTTTTTTAATGAAAGAGAGAGAGAAAGAAAAAAAGAAAAAGGGGGAGAGAGTGAGAGATAGGGAGAGAGAGAAGGGGAGCCTAGAAGGAGGGGAAAAGAAGGGAAAAAGGGGGAGGAAGTGAGAGAGGGAAAAGGTAAGAGAGGGGGGAGTGACAAGGGAAGAGAGAGAGAGAGAAAAGAAGAGGAAGAGAGAGAGAGGAAGAGAGGAAGAGAGAGAGGGAGAGAGGGAGAGAGAGAGAGTGAAAGGAAGAGAGAGAGGATGAGAGAGAGGATGAGAGAGAGGATGAGAGAGAGGATGAGAGAAAGGGGGAGAGAGAAAGAGAGAGAGAGAGAGAGAGAGAGAGAGAGAGAGAGAGAGAGAGAGAGAGAGAGAGAGAGAGAGAGAGAGGAAGAGAGAGGAGAGGAGAGGGAGAGAGATGGGGGGGGAAAGGAAGGGTTATAGGGTCACTTCACAGGAAGGTGTAAAATCCTGTATGTGTGTGTGTGTGTGTGTGTGTGTGTGTGTGTGTGTGTGTGTGTGTGTGTGTTGCAACCCCTGAATGGGTTACAATGATTATTATGTATATATAATGTATATTATCTTTTCATATAATTTTATATTGCTTATATTTGCGATAATAGCTAAATCGTAAATGTATGACTTTATATTATTATTTGACTGTTATATTGTTATTTAGCTTATGTTGTTAGGATGTATATAAAATGTGCTCAGTTAGTCTTGATTGTCAAACTACTGTAATTATCGCTTGTCGCTCGTTATACTGCCGGCTTCTGAGCTGCAGTTGTCCACGTAGCTATCACGTGATCGAGGGGGGGGTGTCCTCACCTCTCGTGAAGTAGTCAGTCTGCTGTAGACTCGCTTGGTGGTTGGACAGATTGTCTGTCTCATTATTCTTGTTAGTTCTGTAGAACTTTGTTCACAGAACATTGTAAAGACTTAGTGATTTTCGACGTTGTACTGAGGTTGTGTGTCACATAGACACTCTGAGTATCTCAGGTCCTTAGCTATAGCTTCTGACCTAATTTTGTACTGGTTCCTGTGTATTGTCACAGTCACAGTTTTTCCTATGCTGAACTTAGATTCAGTATTATGGGAGTTTTGTAACTTTTGTGGAGGATCTGCAGATGGTCCCTACTTAGTGTCGTTATATTATCTCCTTGTTCCTGATTCAGTGTCGCAGTCGCTTGATATTGCATTGCTATTGGGCTTAGCATTCTTTGTTGTTCAAGCAGACTGTTCGGGTTGCCAGTCGGTCAAGAAGTTAGTTTATTTGAGGACTTTGTCAGTCACTTGTTTAAGTCTTATTCGAGTCTTGAGACATAGCTAACTACTTAAGAGCACTTACACGCATACACTCACTTGTACATATTTGTAATATCTTATTAAATGTTAATGTACCTGACGGTACTTAAGAATTATAAATGTGATATGTGCTTTCAGCACAATAATATTGAACTCGAGAGATTGATTTTATTTTGATTGCTGTGATTTAATTTACTTTGATAATATACCTCTAGACAACTTACTACTTAATAAATTTATTAAATTTTAATTTCTCTAGTTAATAGCCTACCAGTTGTAATCCTAAAGCTCTATTGAACCATACTGAATTTTAATGGATAATTGGAAAAGGATACTGACTACTTGTTACGAAAACCCAGTAACAGGCTGGATGCTAGAAGGGCAGTCCTTTCTAGTATTCACTGGAGATCTCTAAGCTTTTAGAATCGCGTTTTTTGTAACAGTGTGTGTGTGTGTGTGTGTGCTACAGCTATTCAAGTGCCTAACAACAGTACTGTTCTCACCTAGTGTGTGTGCATATGTTTATGTAAACAGTCCTTATTTCCCACATATGTACTACATATGTATTGTATATGTACCCGATCTCTTGGTTCCCACTGTACTGTCTTATGAGTTTAAAATTACGTTCAAAAATTAATACACTAGGCTTCGCCTATTTGCCACTACCTCTAAATTCTATTAAATGCCAGTAAATGCTGCTTATTCTAACTCTGATAGCTCGAGGAGAGTGACCCCCAATTCCAGCTAGAGACAGGTACTATTGACCCCATGCAACTCAAACTAGGTGAATATTACTTGCGGCTGGCAGTGGAGTAACGTTGCGGGTCTGTCCTGTGTCCCAGAAGTTGATGTTTGATGCTTCTCGGTAATTTTTCCACTAACTTCCTGTATGCACTATAGTCTCTAGCTCTTCTAATTTTTTCACTCACTCACTGAATTTACTGACACATCTATACATATCTCTTATCTCCCTGGTCTTGAGTCGCACTTATTCTTCAAATATCCCACTGCGTTATTATGGCAACACTATTTAGGCCTGACACAACCGTTCACCCTTCCAACGGCCTCCACTAAACACTCAGCAACTATTTCCTTTGTTTTCTTTTCTGTGATCACTTATATTTCCTTTTTTCGGGTCTTAAGTGATTATATGCACTCTCATGCGTGCACACGCCTATATCCCACACTCTATTCCTTATGGCACAGTCAGAAATTACCACCAAAACACGAGCTCAAACCGCGTGACTCCTCCACGAGTGTGTGTGTGTGTGTACTCACCTATTTGTACTCACCTATTTGTGGTTGCAGGGGTCGAGTCCTAGCTTCTGGCCCCGCCTCTTCACCGGTTGCTACTGGGCCCTCTCTCTCCCCGCTCCATGAGCTGTGTGTGTGTGTGTGTGTATATGTGTGTGTGTGTGTGTGTATGTGTGTGTGTGTGTGTGTGTGTGTGTGTGTGTGTATGTGTGTGTATGTGTGTGTGTGTGTGTGTGTGTGTGTGTGTGTGTATGTGTGTGTGTGTGCGTGTGTGTGTGTGTGTGTGTGTGTGTGTATGTGTACTCACCTATTTGTACTCACCTATTTGTGGTTGCAGGGGTCGAGTCCTAGCTCCTGGCCCCGCCTCTTCACCGGTTGCTACTAGGCCCTCTCTCTCCCCGCTCCATGAGCGGGTTCCTGCCTCCACTACGTCATTTTCTAGGCTATTCCACTGCCTTACAACTCTATGACTGAAGAAATACTTCCTACTATCTCTCTGACTCATTTGTGTCTTCAACTTCCAATTGTGGCCTCTTGTTTCTGTGTCCCCTCCCTGGAACATCCTGTCTTTGTCCACCTTGTCTATTCCACGCAGTATTTTATATGTCGTTATCATGTCTCCCCTGACCCTCCTGTCCTCCAGTGTGGTCAGGCCGATTTCCCTTAATCTTTCCTCATAGGACATTCCCCTTAGCTCTGGAACTAACCTTGTCGCAAACCTTTGTACTTTCTCTAGTTTCTTGACGTGCTTTATCAAGTGCGGGTTCCAAACAGGTGCTGCATACTCCAGTATGGGCCTGACATACACGGTGTACAGTGTCTTGAATGATTCCTTACTAAGGTATCGGAATGCTGTTCTCAGGTTTGCCAGGCGCCCATATGCTGCAGCAGTTATCTGATTGATGTGTGCTTCCGGAGACATGCTCGGTGTTATACTCACCCCAAGATCTTTCTCCTTGAGTGAGGTTTGCAGTCTTTGGCCACCTAGCCTATACTCTGTCTGTGGTCTTCTGTGCCCCTCCCCCATCTTCATGACTTTGCATTTGGCAGGATTAAATTCGAGAAGCCATTTGCTGGACCAGGTGTCCAGTCTGTCCAGGTCTCTTTGAAGTCCTGCCTGGTCCTCATCAGATTTAATTCTCCTCATTAACTTCACATCATCTGCAAACAGGGACACTTCTGAGTCTAACCCTTCCGTCATGTCGTTCACATATACCAAAAATAGCACTGGTCCTAGGACCGACCCCTGTGGGACCCCGCTCGTCACAGGTGCCCACTGTGATACATCATTACGTACCATGACTCGTTGTTGCCTCCCTGTCAGGTATTCTCTGATCCATTGCAGTGCCCTTCCTGTTATATGCGCCTGGTGCTCTAGCTTCTGCACTAATCTCTTGTGAGGAACTGTGTCAAAGGCCTTCTTGCAGTCCAAGAAGATGCAATCAACCCACCCCTCTCTCTCTTGTCTTACTTCTGTTATTTTATCATAAAACTCCAGAAGGTTTGTGACACAGGATTTGCCTTCCGTGAATCCTTGCTGGTTGGCATTTATACTCCTGTTCCGTTCCAGGTGCTCCACCACTCTCCTCCTGATAATCTTCTCCATAATTTTGCATACTATACACGTCAATGACACAGGTCTATAGTTTAGTGCCTCTTTTCTGTCTCCTTTTTTAAAAATGGGAACTACATTTGCCGTCTTCCATACCTCAGGTAGTTGCCCAGTTTCCAGGGATGTGTTGAAGATTGTGGTAAGTGGCACGCACAATATATCTGCTCCCTCTCTAAGGACCCACAGGGAGATGTTGTCTGGTCCCATTGCCTTTGAGGTATCGATGTCCCTTGGCAGTTTCTTCACCTCCTCCTCATCTGTATGTATGTCGTCCAACACTTGTTGGTGTATTCCTTGCTGGTGTCCCCGTCTGGTCTGTTCCCCCAGAGTCCT
>NC_091353.1:9511063-9516063 GCF_038502225.1 Cherax quadricarinatus
ATGCTATATTTATGTTGTTTTAATGTTAGTTCGAGATTTTTACCAGTTTGACCGTAATAAACTCTATCGCAAATTTTACAAGGAATCTTTATATATATATATATATATATATATATATATATATATATATATATATATATATATATATATATATATATATATATATATATATATATATATATATATATATATATATGTGCAAAACAACTACTGTGAAAGAACAGAGAAGTTCCAAGCGCTTTCGTGACTACTCACATTATCAAGGAAAAATTTTCCTTGATAATGTGCGTAGTCACGAAAGCGCTAGGAATTTGTCTATTCTTTCACAGTGGTTGTTTTGCATATTCTGAAATCACCTGTTTACTGTGATCTTATTGCATATATATATATATATATATATATATATATATATATATATATATATATATATATATATATATATATATATATATATATATATATATATATATATATATATATATATTATATAAATAGTGTGGGGGTGAACGGGAGTATAGCTTAGTACTGATCTTTTAAGTTTAGAAAAAAAGGCTAATAACTCCTAGCCTATAAATTATCTTCTAAATCTAACATTGTAGATAATAACTAGATTGCATAAAATACAATATGATCTTCCTAACAACTTTCTCTGTCTCTCTTTAATAATTAATGCTTACATACGTTAATGTATTGCTGAATAATTTAAATAATGGAAATGTACAAACAGTAGCTTGGAGTTATAACAACAATTATAGTGTAACAAGGTAGTTAGCGAGTGAGGGTCGTCGCCTAGTTAGTGTCGTCAGGGTTATTGAGTGTCTGGAGCAGAGGATAATGCTCTTCATGTATGTCTCTATACACTGTATGTTTGTATACAATGAGGTACCTGAGGTATGGTAGGTGCTACTTGAAGGGGGCGCCACTGACCACTACTGTGGAAGTCACCCATGTTCCTACAGTGAGGCACCTGAGGTATTGTAGGTGCTACTTGAAGGGGGCGCCACTGACCACTACTGTGGAAGTCACCCATGTTCCTACAGTGAGGTACCTGAGGTATGGTAGGTGCTATTTGAAGGGGGCGCCACTGACCACTACTGTGGAAGTCACCCATGTTCCTACAATGACGTACCTGAGGTATGGTAGGTGCTACTTGAAAGGGGCGCCACTGACCACTACTGTGGAAGTCACCCATGTTCCTACAACGAGGTACCTGAGGTATGGTAGGTGCTACTTGAAGGGGGCGCCACTGACCACTACTGTGGAAGCCACCCATGTTCCTACAGTGAGGTACCTGAGGTATGGTAGGTGCTACTTGAAGGGGGCGCCACTGACCACTACTGTGGAAGTCATCCATGTTCCTACAATGAGGTACCTGAGGTATGGTAGGTGCTACTTGAAGGGGGCGCCACTGACCACTACTGTGGAAGTCATCCATGTTCCGATAGTGATAAAATAATCTACGGAGGTATGATCTTTAATTACCATGGCTGAGAAGCACTTGGATGTCTTGATTGGTAAATAACTTATGTACATTATTAGGTAGGAACTCAGTGATGGTAGGCACATGATCACATGGTATAAACTTTGGTAATAAATACCGACAAGTTGGTTTAGAAAGACACGTAAGCAAGGTCCCAGGACCGAAACGTTTTCTAATAAATATGTGTGTTTGCTTACGTGTCTTTCTAAACCAACATGGCCACATATCTCACAGTACCACTTGTCAGTGCCAACTGGCAGTATGACCATTCTGCTGTGTAAACCAGGGAGGTAGTTTTGAATTTTGTACAAAATCTGTGAAATTTAATGTTCTTGTTATTTCAGAGCATTTTGTAAGACCATGAAAAATTTCTTGGCGAAGGAGGAAAGTGGTGCTGAAGGACGGAAGGGATGAAAGTTGATGGTGGAGAAAGCCAAGAAGTCGAGCAAGTTCTTGGCAACCTTCTTTGAAAAGCCCAGAACAAGTTGCTCGATATATTCCATGGAGTCGCCTGCACCTGCTACAAGTTTGTGAGACTCCGAAAGTAGATCATGTACAAATGTGTCACAACCCGAGGAGGAAGTCAAGTCAGATAAATCCGAGTATGACGAGACTAAAAGTGAGGCTGTCAAAAAGAACCTGAACATGGCAGGAGGGATGGTAGTGGTGATGCTGAGTTTACTGACTAGATTTTACCTTACGGCACCGAACCTAGTGAACTGGATGGTGTCGAAGAGCCTCGAACTGTCATGCCAAAAGTGATTGAACAACCTGACATTGGACTTCTGATGTCAGAAGTAGTGAGGAATGTGGAAGTTGATTTTGAGACGAAAATAGTCTGTTAGAGAGTCCTTCCTTGGTTTTATCCAGATAAGCCAGAAGGATGCTAAAAGCTTGGTTGAAGGCATCTTGAAACAGCTAAAGAATGACGAAATGGAGCTACGAGATTACCAGTCACAGTGCTATGACAACACTGCTGTAATGGCTGGACACAGAAGTCGTGATCATCCAAGAAAATGAGTGAGAAAAAAACCTGGCACTGTTTGTGAATTGCGACAATCACTCACTCATCTCTGTGGGCGTACAACTGTACATGCAGGCAAGCAAGACACAAAGACTGACAAGTATTTTGGAATCATCGAAGTTCTCTACGTGTTCTTCTCTCATTCAACACAGCGCTGGGAAAACTCAAAAATGCCGTGCCTGTGGTTGTTAAGTTGGAAACCAGGGGACGTAAAAGGACGGAAGCAATGAAGTCAATCAACAAGTACCTCGAGGAGATATTTCAAGTTATCCAAAACATGATTAACAACGAAAACAAGACCAGTGAAACGAAAAGTAACACAAGGCAGCTGTATAACCACATGTTGACTTACGTTTTTCTAACGTTGCAAGGATTTTAGAACCAAGTACTCATTCGCATTGACCATATTCAGAAAGAGGCTGTAGGATCCTAGCATGAACTTCCACGATGCTGCCCTGGATTTGAAAATCCTCCGAGATCATTTTGATGAGAGAGAAGTGTTGGTCAGTGAGTCACTTGGAGACAGACTCAGTCTCTGCCAAGACTGCAATATCGAAGTTGAAAGACGTCAGAGACGAAAGAAATTAATGACTGATGAGAACTGGAGAGACACTGGGTTAACAGCCAAGAAGGAAATGGAAAGTCACGAAGGAAAATGGCTGAAAGATTAGCCGGTTTGCACGACACTGGACTGTGTTATGGCAACGACAGTAACCACCTAAAGAAGTACGTAAGTTTGGGCGAATTGTACAGCACTGATGTTGATGGAGAGCAACTCTATGTACAAATCTTGGATTGCAGACTGTTGCTATCATTTCGAGCCAACTGCTGGGGATCTTCCGTCTCCACACGCATTTATAACAATAATAATAAAAATAATAATCTTCCTGTCTAAAGGTACATGATCCCCTTAAGGGAGGTTCCTTGACGCTGGTTAGGGGATCTTGATCTAGGAGATTGGATCTGTACTACAGTTCCCTAAATTTAACCTTCCATCCCCCTCCCCTCCAGCCAGGCGCTGTATAATCTCTACGGGTTTAGCGCTCTCTCATAATTACAATAACACTAAAAGTCGGGTCAACATGAGAGCGTCAAGAGTGTTCCTGGAATTTCTAAAATTAGACAAATACATTGTAAACTTTTAAAGGCTTCTATTTCTAGCAGAGGCGACTAACACATGTTCAGGTTCTAGGAACAACTGAAGGAATTATTAAATGCAACACTGAGGTCGCATTGGCCCTTGTAAACATTTATCTTTCCCGCGTAAATTACTGCCGACAGTCACTTGTCTTTCCCGCGTAAATTACTCCCGCCAATTACTTGTCTTTCCCGCGTAACCTGCACCGACAGTCACTTGTCTTTCCCGCGTAAACTGCACCGACAGTCACTTGTCTTTCCCGCGTAAACTGCACCGACAGTCACTTGTCTTTCCCGCGTAAACTGCACCGACAGTCACTTGTCTTTCCTGCGTAACCTGCACCGACAGTCACTTGTCTTTCCCGCGTAAACTGCACCGACAGTCACTTGTCTTTCCCGCGTAAACTGCACCGACAGTCACTTGTCTTTCCCGCGTAAACTGCACCGACAGTCACTTGTCTTTCCCGCGTAAACTGCACCGACAGTCACTTGTCTTTCCTGCGTAACCTGCACCGAGTCACTTGTCTTTCCCGCGTAAACTCCACCGACAGTCACTTGTCTTTCTCGCCATAATGGCGTCACGTGGCGCTCCTCCACAATGACAACAACACCAGCACATCAATCATTGTACCTCCAGGGTTTATAATGCTCCCCCAGTGATGTTTACTCTGGTAAAACCTCTCACTTGCTCAATTATCCACCCCAGGGGTAGTTCATGGGGGCAGGGAAAGCCACAGGGGTAAAATAAGGAGTCAGGGGGAAAAAATTTGACCGACGTTGCAGGGTCAGCAAAACCAAGGACTATGTATTGTACTATGTCATTGATGTCAGCTATGGTCTGTATAAGTTGTATCATGTACTGGTAAATATTATTATTATTATTATTATTATTATTATTATTATTATTATTATTATTATTATTATTATTATTATTATCATCACTATCATCATCTAATCCCCTCCCCAGGGTGCAGCTGGGTGACTCAACCAAGTCAATATTTCAGGAACATTCGCAAGTCTTCGCTCCGCTACGATAACGTCGTAAGTTCCTGCGTGTGTACACACACTGTGACGTATGTATGTTTGGCGTGTGCACACACACTGTGACGTATGTATGTTTGGCGTGTGTACACACACTGTGACGTATGTATGTTTGGCGTGTGCACACACACTGTGACGTATGTATGTTTGGCGTGTGTACACACACTGTGACGTATGTATGTTTGGCGTGTGTGCACACACACTGTGACGTATGTATGTTTGGCGTGTGCACACACACTGTGACGTATGTATGTTTGGCGTGTACACACACACTGTGACGTATGTATGTTTGGCGTGTGTACATACACTGTGACGTAT
>NC_091353.1:9526063-9551063 GCF_038502225.1 Cherax quadricarinatus
CTCTAATCTTCATATATGTCAGGTGTGAGTTACAGGTGTGTACCGAGTGTGTGAGCACATACGTGCACATGTGTGTACCTTCGTACGTGTGTACGTGTTCGTGTAGATCTGGAGAATGGCACTTGAAGTCCCTAGAATTGCACTCCTTGAAAGGTAGACGAGAAAGCTACATCATACTCCACACCTGGAAGATACTGGAGGGACTGGTACCAAACCTACACTCTGGAACAACTGGTTATGACCACAGGAGGCTTGGCAGACAAGGGAGAGAGATAGAAGTCAATAAGTGTCAAGGGACCACGACTCCTCAACAACCCTCCTTGCATGCATAAGGTAGGCTTAGTCTGGTGGTAATAACAGTAGGTCTAATCTGAGAGTGGGCTAGCAACCGAGAGGCCTAGTCTGGGAACGGGCTAGCAACCAGGGGCCTGCTAGCCCCCTAGTTTGCTAGCCCGCTACTACTATAACGATTCTACTACAATTACTACTGCTATTCTACTACTTATAATAATAATAATAATAATAATAATAATAATAATAATAATAATAATAATAATAATAATAATGATAATAATAATAATAATATTAATAATAATGGTTTGGATAATACTGAGCCAGCCAGCCAGCTAGCCAGTACCAGCTAGCCAGTACCAGCCAGCCAGTACCAGCCAGCCAGCCAGCTAGCCAGTACCAGCCAGCCAGTACCAGCCAGCCAGCCAGCTAGCCAGTACCAGCCAGCCAGTACCAGACAGCCAGCCAGCTAGCCAGTACCAGCCAGCCAGTACCAGCTAGCCAGTACCAGCCAGCCAGTACCAGCCAGCCAGTACAAGCCAGCCAGTACCAGCTAGCCAGTACCAGCCAGCCAGTACCAGCCAGCCAGTACCAGCCAGCCAGTACCAGCCAGCCAGTACCAGCTAGCCAGTACCAGCCAGCCAGTACCAGCCAGCCAGCACCAGACAGCCAGTACCGGCCAGCCAGTACCCGCCAGCCAGTACCAGCCAGCCAGTACCAGCCAGCCAGTACCAGCCAGCCAGTACCAGCCAGCCAGTACCAGACAGCCAGTACCAGCCAGCCAGTACCAACCAGCTAGTACCAGCCAGCCAGTACCAGACAGCCAGTACCAGCCAGCCAGTACCAGCCAGCCAGTACCAGCCAGCCAGTACCAGCCAGCTAGTACCAGTCAGCCAGTACCAGCCAGCCAGTACCAGCCAGCCAGTACCAGCCAGCCAGTACCAGCCAGCCAGTACCAGACAGCCAGTACCAGACAGCCAGTACCAGCCAGCCAGTACCAGACAGCCAGTACCAGCCAGCCAGTACCAGCCAGTCAGTACCAGCCAGCCAGTACCAGCCAGCCAGTACCATCCAGCCAGTACCATCCAGCCAGTACCAGCCAGCCAGTACCAGCCAGCCAGTACCAGCCAGCCAGTACCAGACAGCCAGTACCAGCCAGCCAGTACCAGCCAGCCAGTACCAGGCAGCCAGTACCAGGCAGCCAGTACCAGACAGCCAGTACCAGCCAGCCAGTACCAGACAGCCAGTACCAGCCAGCCAGTACCAGCCAGCCAGTACCAGCCAGCCAGTACCAGCCAGCCAGTACCAGACAGCCAGTACCAGCCAGCCAGTACCAGCCAGCCAGTACCAGCCAGCTAGTACCAGCCAGCCAGTACCAGCCAGCCAGTACCAGCCAGCCAGTACCAGCCAGCCAGTACCAGCCAGCCAGTACCAGTAGTACCTTATATAGCAGTGACTGTTGATGTATAGTGGTCCATTGTTACTGTTACCGCTGCAGTTACTGCTGTTACTGCTGATGTTGCTGCTGCTGTTACTGCTGCTGTTGCTGCTGCTGTTGCTGCTGCTGTTACTGCTGCTGTTGCTGCTGCTGTTGCTGCTGCTGTTACTGCTGTTACTGCTGTTGTTGTTGCTGCTGTTGCTGCTGCTGTTACTGCTGCTGTTGCTGCTGCTGTTGCTGCTGCTGTTACTGCTGCTGTTGCTGCTACTGTTGCTGCTGCTGTTACTGCTGTTACTGCTGCTGTTGCTGCTGCTGTTGCTGCTGTTACTGCAGTTACTGCTGCTGTTGCTGCTGCTGTTGCTGCTGTTGCTGCTGTTACTGCTGTTGCTGCTGCTGTTGCTGCTGCTGTTGCTGCTGCTGTTGCTGCTGTTGTTGCTGTTACTGCTGTTACTGCTGCTGTTGCTGCTTCTATTGCTGCTGCTGTTGCTGCTGTTGCTGCTGTTACTGTTGTTACTGCTGCTGTTGCTGCTGCTGTTGCTGCTGCTGTTGCTGCTGCTGTTGCTGCTGTTACTGCTGTTACTGCTGCTGTTGCTGCTGTTGTTGTTGCTGCTGTCGCTGCTGTTACTGCTACTGTTACTGCTGCTGTTGCTGCTGCTGTTGCTGCTGCTGTTGCTGCTGCTGCTGTTGCTGCTGCTGTTGCTGCTGCTGTTGCTGCGGTTGCTGCTGTTACTGCTGTTACTGCTGCTGTTGCTGCTGCTGTTGCTGCTGCTGTTGCTGCTGTTGCTGCTGTTACTGCTGTTACTGCTGCTGTTGCTGCTGCTGTTGCTGCTGCTGTTGCTGCTGTTGCTGCTGTTACTGCTGTTACTGCTGCTGTTGCTGCTGCTGTTGCTGCTGCTGTTGCTGCTGCTGTTGCTGCTGTTGCTGCTGCTGTTGCTGCTGCTGTTGCTGCTGCTGTTGTTGCTGCTGCTGTTGCTGTTGCTGCTGCTGTTGTTGCTGCTGCTGTTGCTGTTGCTGTTGCTGCTGCTGCTGCTGCTGCTGTTACTGTTTTATGCTGCTGTTACTGATGCTGTTACTGCTGCTGTAACTGCTGCTGTTACTGATGCTGTTACTGTTTTATGCTGCTGTTACTGCTGCTGTAACTGCTGCTGTTACTGATGCTGTTACTGATGCTGTTACTGTTTTATGCTGCTGTTACTGCTGCTGTTACTGCTGCTGTAACTGCTGCTGTTACTGCTGCTGTTACTGCTGCTGTTACTAATGCTGTTACTGATGCTGTTACTGTTTTATGCTGCTGTTAATGCTTCTGTTACTGCTGCTGTAACTGCTGCTGTTACTGCTGCTGTTACTGCTGCTGTTACTGATGCTGTTACTGATGCTGTTACTGTTTTATGCTGCTGTTACTGATGCTGTTACTGCTGCTGTTACTGATGCTGTTGCTGTTTTATGCTGCTGTTACTGCTGCTGTTACTGCTTCTGTTACTGTTTTATGCTGCTGTTACGGATGTTGTTACTGTTTTATGCTGCTGTTACGGATGCTGTTACTGCTGCTGTTACTGATGCTGTTACTGCTGCTGTTACTGCTGCTGTTACTGTTTTATGCTGCTGTTACTGCTGCTGTTACTGATGCTGTTACTGCTGCTGTTACTGTTTTATGCTGCTGTTACTGCTGCTGTTACTGATGCTGTTACTGCTGCTGTTACTGCTGCTGTTACTGCTTCTGTTACTGTTTTATGCTGCTGTTACGGATGCTGTTACTGCTGCTGTTACTGCTGCTGTTACTGCTGCTGTTACTGATGCTGTTACTGATGCTGTTACTGCTGCTGTTACTGTTTTATGCTGCTGTTACGGATGCTGTTGCTGCTGCTGTTACTGATGCTGTTACTGATGCTGTTACTGATGCTGTTACTGCTGCTGTTACTGCTGCTGTTACTGTTTTATGCTGCTGTTACGGATGCTGTTACTGCTGCTGTTACTGATGCTGTTACTGATGCTGTTACTGATGCTGTTACTGCTGCTGTTACTGCTGCTGTTACTGCTTTATGCTGCTGTTACGGATGCTGTTACTGCTGCTGTTACTGATGCTGTTACTGATGCTGTTACTGATGCTGTTACTGATGCTGTTACTGCTGCTGTTACTGTTTTATGCTGCTGTTACGGATGCTGTTACTGCTGCTGTTACTGATGCTGTTACTGATGCTGTTACTGATGCTGTTACTGCTGCTGTTACTGCTGCTGTTACTGCTGCTGTTACTGTTTTATGCTGCTGTTACGGATGCTGTTACTGCTGCTGTTACTGATGTTGTTACTGATGCTGTTACTGGTGCTGTTACTGATGCTGTTACTGATGCTGTTACTGCTGCTGTTACTGCTGCTGTTGCTGATGCTGTTGCTGATGCTGTTACTGATGCTGTTACTGATGCTGTAACTGCTGCTGTTACTGATGCTGTAACTGCTGCTGTTTCTGATGCTGTTACTGATGTTACTGTTTTATGCTGCTGTTACTGCTGCTGTTACTGATGCTGTTACTGATGCTGTAACTGCTGCTGTTTCTGATGCTGTTACTGTTTTATGCTACTGTTACTGCTGCTGTAACTGATGCTGCTACTGATGCTGTTACTGATGCTGTAGCTGCTGCTGTTACTGCTCCTGTTACTGATGCTGTTACTGCTGCTGTTACTGCTCCTGTTACTGATGCTGTAACTGCTGCTGTTACTGCTCCTGTTACTGATGCTGTTACTGATGCTGTTACTGATGCTGCTGCTGATGCTGTAACTGCTGCTGTTACTGCTGCTGTTACTGCTGCTGCTACTGATGCTGTTACTGTTTTATGCTACTGTTACTGCTGCTGTTACTGATGCTGTTACTGATGCTGTTACTGATGCTGTAACTGCTGCTGTTACTGCTGCTGTTACTGATGCTGTAACTGCTGCTGTTACTGATGCTGTTACTGATGCTGTTACTGTGCTGTTACTGATGCTGTTACTGATGCTGTAACTGCTGCTGTTACTGCTGCTGTTACTGATGCTTTTACTGATGCTGTAACTGCTGCTGTTACTGATGCTGTTACTGATGCTATTACTGATGCTGTAACTGCTGCTGTTACTGATGCTGTTACTGATGCTGTTACTGATGATGTTACTGATGCTGTAACTGCTGCTGTTACTGATGCTGTTACTGATGCTGTTACTGATGCTGTTACTGATGCTGTTACTGATGCTGTTACTGATGCTGTTACTGATGCTGTTACTGATGCTGTTACTGCTGCTGTTACTGATGCTGTTACTGATGCTGTTACTGATGCTGTTACTGATGCTGTTACTGATGCTGTTACTGATGCTGTTACTGATGCTGTTACTGATGCTGTTACTGATGCTGTTACTGATGCTGTTACTGCTGCTGTTACTGATGCTGTTACTGATGCTGTTACTGCTGCTGTTACTGATGCTGTTACTGATGCTGTTACTGATGCTGTTACTGATGCTGTAACTGCTGCTGTTACTGATGCTGTAACTGCTGCTGTTTCTGATGCTGTTACTGATGCTGTTACTGATGCTGTTGCTACTGCTGTTACTGCTGCTGTTACTGATGCTGTTACTGATGCTGTTACTGTTTTATGCTGTTGTTACTGCTGCTGTTACTGCTGCTGTTACTGATGCTGTTACTGCTGTTGTTACTGTTGATGCTGTTGTTACTGTTGATGCTGTTGTTACTGTTGTTGTTACTGTTACTGCTGCTGTTCCATCTGTTACTATTACTGCTGTTTTCTGCTACCTTCACCCACCTGCCCATCCACCCACCTGAGAACCCACCCTCCGGCTAGCCAATCAGCCACCACCCACCCATCAACACACCCACCCACCCACCCACAGGAGAGGAAGAATACAGAGCCATGTTTTTCTAGGCTGGCTGGGTGGCTGGGTGGGTAGAGTAGGTGGGTAGGGTGGGTAGAGTGGGTGGGAAGGTTGGGTAGAGTGGGTGGGTAGGGTGGACAAGGGCCAGGTTGTGTTGGAGTCATTTTTGTGTTACCGTCTGTGTCAATGTTGTCCGTGGGTACTGTTTCTCTCTCTCTCTCTCTCTCTCTCTCTCTCTCTCTCTCTCTCTCTCTCTCTCTCTCTCTCTCTCTCTCTCTCTCTCTCTCTCTCTCTCTCTCTCTCTCTCTCTCTCTCTCTCTCTCTTTCTCAAATTGAGTATGTACTCACCTAGTTGTACTCACCTAGTTGAGGTTGCAGGGGTTGAGTCCAAGCTCCTGGCCCCGCCTCTTCACTGGTCGCTACTAGGTCACTCTCCCTGAACCATGAGCTTTATCATACCTCTGCTTAAAGCTATGTATGGATCCTGCCTCCACTACATCGCTTCCCAAACTATTCCACTTCCTGACTACTCTGTGGCTGAAGAAATACTTCCTAACATCCCTTTGATTCATCTGTGTCTTCAACTTCCAACTGTGTCCCCTTGTTACTGTGTCCAATCTCTGGAACATCCTGTCTTTGTCCACCTTGTCAATTCCTCTCAGTATTTTGTATGTCGTTATCATGTCCCCCCTATCTCTCCTGTCCTCCAGTGTCGTCAGGTTGATTTCCCTTAACCTCTCCTCATAGGACATACCTCTTAGCTCTGGGACTAGTCTTGTTGCAAACCTTTGCACTTTCTCTAGTTTCTTCACGTGCTTGGCTAGGTATGGGTTCCAAACTGGTGCCGCATACTCCAATATGGGCCTAACGTACACGGTGTACAGGGTCCTGAATGATTCCTTATTAAGATGTCGGAATGCTGTTCTGAGGTTTGCTAGGCGCCCATATGCTGCAGCAGTTATCTGGTTGATGTGCGCTTCAGGAGATGTGCCTGGTGTTATACTCACCATGTGTGTGTGTGTGTGTGTGTGTGTGTGTGTATGTGTGTGTGTGTGTGTGTGTGTGTGTGTGTGTGTGTGTGTGTTTGTGTGTGTGTGTGTGTGTGTGTGTGTGTGTGTGTGTGTGTGTGTGTGTGTGTGTGTGTGTCTGTGTCTGTGTGTGCGTGTGCGTGTGTGTGTGTGTGTGTGTGTGTGTGTGTGTGTGTGTGTGTGTGTTTGTGTGTGTGTGTGTGTGTGTGTGTGTGTGTGTGTGTGTGTGTGTGTGTGTGTGTGTGTGTGTGTGTGTGTGTGTGTGTGTGTGTCTGTGTCTGTGTGTGCGTGTGCGTGTGTGTGTGTGTGTCATGTGTCTACCTGGAGTATACCTGGAAGGTATTCCGGGGATCATCGCCCCCACGGACCGGTTCATAACCAGGCCTCCCGGTGGATCACGGCCTGATCAACCAATCTGTTATTGGTGGCCGCACGTAGTCCAAACGTAGGAACCACAACCCGGCTGACCGGGCACTGACTTTAGGCATCTGTCCAGCTCCCTCTTGAAGACACCCAGGGGTCTTGAAGACACCCAGGGGTTTTGAAGACACCCAGGGGTCTTGAAAACATCCAGGGGTCTTGAAGACACCCAGGGGTCTTGAAGACACCCAGAGGTCTTGAAGACACCCAGGGGGTCTAGAAGACGCCCAGGGGTCTTGAAGACACCCAGGGGTCTTGAAGACATCCAGGGGTCTTGAAGACACCCAGGGTCTTGAAGACACACAGGGGTCTTGAAGACACCAAGGGGTCATGAAGACACCCAGGGGTCTTGAAGACACCCAGGGTTTTGAAGACACCCAGGGGTCTTAAAGACACCCAGGGGTCTTGAAGGCACCCAGGGGTCTTGAAGACACCCAGGGGGTCTTGAAGATATCCAGGGGTCTTGAAGACACCCAGGGGTCTTGAAGATACCCAGTGGGTCTTGAAGATACCCAGGGGTCTTGAAGACACCCAGGGGTCTTGACACCCAGGGGTCTTGATGACACCCAGGGGTCTTGAAGACACCCAGAGGTCTTGAAGACACCCAGGGGTCTTGAAAACACTCAGGGGTCTTGAAGACACCCAGGGGTCTTGAAGACACAAAGGGGTCATGAAGACACCCAGGGGTCTTGAAGACACCCAGGGGTCTTGAAGACAGCCAGGGGTTTTGAAGACACCCAGGGGTCTTGAAGACAGCCAGGGGTCTTGAAGACACCCAGGGTCTTGAAGACACCCAGGGGGTCTTGAAGACACCCAGGGGTCTTGAAGACATCCAGGGGTCTTGAAGACACCCAGGGGTCTTGAAGACACGCAGGGGTCTTGAAGACACCCAGGGGGTCTTGAAGACACCCAGGGGTCTTGAAGACACCCAGGGGTTTTGAAGACACCCAGTGGTCTTGAAGACACCCAGGGGGTCTTGAAGACACCCAGGGGTTTTGAAGACACCAGGGGTCTTGAAGACACCCAGGGGTCTTGAAGACACCCAGGGGGTCTTGAAAATTCTCAGGGGTCTTGAAGACACCCAGGGGTCTTGAAGACACCCAGGGGTCTTTAAGACAACCATGGATCTTGAAGACACCCAGAGGTCTTGAAGACACTCAGGGGTCTTGAAAACACCCAGGGGTCTTGAAGACACCTATGGGTCTTGAAGACACCCAGGGGTCTTGAAGACACCCAGGGGTCTTGAAAACACCCAGGGGTCTTGAAAACACCCAGGGGTCTTGAAGACACCCAGGGGTCTTGAAGATACCCAGGAGTATGCGGCACCAGTTTGGAACCCACACCTAGCCAAGCACGTAAAGAAACTAGAGAAAGTGCAAAGGTTTGCAACAAGACTAGTCCCAGAGTTAAGAGGTATGTCCTACGAGGAGAGGTTAAGGGAAATCAACCTGACGACACTGGATGACAGGAGAGATAGGGGGGACATGATAACGACATACAAAATACTGAGAGGAATTGACAAGGTGGACAAAGACAGGATGTTCCAGAGATAGGACACAGCAACATGGGGACACAGTTGGAAGTTGAAGACACAGATGAATCACAGGGATGTTAGGAAGTATTTCTTCAGCCACAGAGTAGTCAGGAAGTGGAATAGTTTGGGAAGTGACGTAGTGGGCAGGATCCATACATAGCTTTAAGCAGAGGTACGATAAAGCTCATGGTTCAGGGAGAGTGACCTAGTGGCGACCAGTGAAGAGGCGGGGCCAGGAGCTTGGAATCGACCCCTGCAACCTCAACTAGGTGAGCTAGGTGAGGTGAGTACACACACACACACACACCAAACACATACACAACCATAAACTCCACACGTCACCTCGGTTCTGGAGGTGTCTAAAACACATCCAATATGGCGACGGTAAACTGGACGTGTCTAAATCATGTCCAGTACTGGCGACGGCAAACTGGACCAGCGTCAGGAAACACTTGTCCTGTTTCCTGACAAACCTTACCTAACGTAACCTAACGTAACCTAACCTAACCTGAAGACCAGAGTCAGGAAACACTTGTCCTGTTTCCTGACAAACCTTACCTAACCTAACCTGAAGACCAGCGTCAGGAAACACTTGTCCTGTTTCCTGACAAACCTTACCTAACCTAACCTGAAGACCAGCGTCAGGAAACACTTGTCCTGTTTCCTGACAAACCTTACCTAACCTAACCTGATGACCAGCGTCAGGAAACACTTGTCCTGTTTCCTGACAAACCTTACCTAACCTAACCTGAAGACCAGCGTCAGGAAACACTTGTTCTGTTTCCAGACAAACCTTACCTAACCTAACCTGAAGACCAGCGTCAGGAAACACTTGTCCTGTTTCCTGACAAACCTTACCTAACTTAACCTGAAGACCAGCGTCAGGAAACACTTGTTCTGTTTCCTGACAAACCTTACCTAACCTAACCTGAAGACCAGCGTCAGGAAACACTTGTCCTGTTTCCTGACAAACCTTACCTAACCTAACCTGAAGACCAGCGTCAGGAAACACTTGTCCTGTTTCCTGACAAACCTTACCTAACTTAACCTGAAGACCAGCGTCAGGAAACACTTGTCCTGTTTCCTGACAAACCTTACCTAACCTAACCTGAAGACCAGCGTCAGGAAACACTTGTCCTGTTTCCTGACAAACCTTACCTAACCTAACCTCACTAGACATGATAACAACAGTGCAGAATCCTGCACAATACCCAACAGTGGTCTTCAACAAGTCCCAAACATATCTACCCGAGTCAAAAGCCCACGAGTATGCAGAATATACCAAAATCAGGTTCATTATTTTGAAACACTCTAATGCGGCGAGGTAGATTGAATTTGATAGGGACCTGCATTTTGAAGGTCGTGTTTTTTTTTTTTGCACTTTGAAAACCTCTAAATAAAACATTGTTGTGTGAGAGTGTAGGTGGGTGAGATAGCTTGTTTCGGGGGAGGTCCGGGTGTGATAAGATATCTGGGGGGGGGTGATATGTTATCTGGAGATAGTGGGGACAACAGACAGCAAGAAGCCTTCCGTTAGTCATGGTGATACCCATTAAACAAACGGATTCCCTGGGGAAGGAGGGGTCCCAACAGGAAGAACAGAGGCAACAGCAGCAACAGCAACAGCAGCAACAACAACAACAGCAGCAGCAGCAGTGGCAACAACAGCAACAGCAGCAGCAGCAGCAGTGGCAACAACAACAGCAGCAACAGCAACAGCAGCAACAGCAACAGCAGCAGCAGCAACAGAAGCAACAACAGCAGCAGCAGCAACAACAGCAGTTACCACTTCAACAGCAGCGACAGGAGCAACAGAGCCTGTTACTACACCAGCAACAGGTAAGTCTGTGTACCTTCATCACAGTAATACAGGTATCTCTGGAGGAATACCTTTAAAGGTGATATACTATCAATGGTATCCCTGATGCACCATCAAAGGTATCCCTGATGATATACCTTCAAAGGTGTCCCTGACGATATGCCATCAAAGGTATCCCTAGTGATATACCATCAAAGTTATCCTTAATGATATACCATCAAAGGTACCCCTGATGATATACCATCAAAGGTATCCCTGATGATATACCATCAAAGGTATCCCTGATGATATACCATCAAAGGTACCCCTGATGATATACCATCAAAGGTACCCCTGATGATATACCATCAAAGGTATCCCTGATGATATACCATCAAAGGTACCCCTGATGATATACCATCAAAGGTATCCCTGATGATATACCATCAAAGGTATCCCTGATGATATACCATCAAAGGTACCCCTGATGATATACCATCAAAGGTACCCCTGATGATATACCATAAAAGGTATCCCTGATGATATACCATCAAAGGTACCCCTGATGATATACCATCAAAGGTATCCCTGATGATATACCATCAAAGGTATCCCTGATGATATACCATCAAAGGTACCCCTGATGATATACCATCAAAGGTATCCCTGATGATATACCATCAAAGGTACCCCTGATGATATACCATCAAAGGTATCCCTGATGATATACCATCAAAGGTACCCCTGATGATATACCATCAAAGGTATCCCTGATGATATACCATCAAAGGTATCCCTGATGATATACCATCAAAGGTATCCCTGATGATATACCATCAAAGGTATCCCTGATGATATACCATCAAAGGTATCCCTGATGATATACCATCAAAGGTATCCCTGATGATATACCATCAAAGGTACCCCTGATGATATACCATCAAAGGTACACCTGATGATATACCATCAAAGGTATCCCTGATGATATACCATCAAAGGTATCCCTGATGATATACCATCAAAGGTACCCCTGATGATATACCATCAAAGGTATCCCTGATGATATACCATCAAAGGTATCCCTGATGATATACCATCAAAGGTATCCCTGATGATATACCATCAAAGGTACCCCTGATGATATACCATCAAAGGTATCCCTGATGATATACCATCAAAGGTATCCCTGATGATATACCATCAAAGGTACCCCTGATGATATACCATCAAAGGTATCCCTGATGATATACCATCAAAGGTACCCCTGATGATATACCATCAAAGGTATCCCTGATGATATACCATCAAAGGTATCCCTGATGATATACCATCAAAGGTATCCCTGATGATATACCATCAAAGGTACCCCTGATGATATACCATCAAAGGTATCCCTGATGATATACCATCAAAGGTACCCCTGATGATATACCATCAAAGGTATCCCTGATGATATACCATCAAAGGTATCCCTGATGATATACCATCAAAGGTATCCCTGATGATATACCATCAAAGGTACCCCTGATGATATACCATCAAAGGTACCCCTGATGATATACCATCAAAGGTATCCCTGATGATATACCATCAAAGGTATCCCTGATGATATACCATCAAAGGTACCCCTGATGATATACCATCAAAGGTATCCCTGATGATATACCATCAAAGGTATCCCTGATGATATACCATCAAAGGTACCCCTGATGATATACCATCAAAGGTATCCCTGATGATATACCATCAAAGGTATCCCTGATGATATACCATCAAAGGTATCCCTGATGATATACCATCAAAGGTACCCCTGATGATATACCATCAAAGGTATCCCTGATGATATACCATCAAAGGTATCCCTGATGATATACAATCAAAGGTACCCCTGATGATATACCATCAAAGGTATCCCTGATGATATACCATCAAAGGTACCCCTGATGATATACCATCAAAGGTATCCCTGATGATATACCATCAAAGGTATCCCTGATGATATACCATCAAAGGTATCCCTGATGATATACCATCAAAGGTACCCCTGATGATATACCATCAAAGGTACCCCTGATGATATACCATCAAAGGTATCCCTGATGATATACCATCAAAGGTATCCCTGATGATATACCATCAAAGGTACCCCTGATGATATACCATCAAAGGTATCCCTGATGATATACCATCAAAGGTATCCCTGATGATATACCATCAAAGGTACCCCTGATGATATACCATCAAAGGTATCCCTGATGATATACCATCAAAGGTATCCCTGATGATATACCATCAAAGGTATCCCTGATGATATACCATCAAAGGTACCCCTGATGATATACCATCAAAGGTATCCCTGATGATATACCATCAAAGGTATCCCTGATGATATACAATCAAAGGTACCCCTGATGATATACCATCAAAGGTATCCCTGATGATATACCATCAAAGGTATCCCTGATGATATACCATCAAAGGTATCCCTGATGATATACCATCAAAGGTACCCCTGATGATATACCATCAAAGGTATCCCTGATGATATACCATCAAAGGTATCCCTGATGATATACCATCAAAGGTATCCCTGATGATATACCATCAAAGGTATCCCTGATGATATACCATCAAAGGTACCCCTGATGATATACCATCAAAGGTATCCCTGATGATATACCATCAAAGGTACCCCTGATGATATACCATCAAAGGTACCCCTGATGATATACCATCAAAGGTATCCCTGAACTGATATCTTTCCTGCTTTCATTGGTTTAGTTTATCCCTTGAGAAAGCCTCATCCGACCGGCTTCAAACTTTACAACACCACTGTGGCGTAACAAGGGAAGAGGGTGACGCAACTCCTGGCGTCGTGCACTCTCGTTAATCCGTATAAAAAATTTATTTTTGCCTAGTAGATAATGTAAATATTGGTGGTAGCCTCGCCAGTTGAATCGCAGAATACCTAGGCAAATAGATTATCTTCTATCCTCTATCAAAAGTTTAGAAGCGAGTATTGGTATACTGCAGGGAGGAGTCCTCAGACCCATGCTATTTAATGCCCTGATTAATACGTTAAGTATTGATTCCGATTCCTTCCTATTGGAAGCCTGGGCAACCGAGACGGAACAGCCCCGGACTGTCAGTTTGCAGACCGCGGTTCGAGCGGCTCGTCCACCCTTCTGTTTATCCATTAGCAGTTGTTTAAACTTAATTTGAGTGCATGTAGTTGTTAGCTATGCTGATGACAGCTTGATCCGTACACCTTGGCACACCATCACCTACCTAACAACACAGGAGTCACGTGATCACATTGTCTACCTGTCCTCATCTCAACACGTCATTCCTTAGGTCACTCTGTCACTCACATCTCACTCTCTACCTATATATACTGTCTGTTTAACCTCTGTATGTTAGAAGTGACCAAGTGTATATTTTTTGGGGGCAGTGATGAATTAAGACGTTTATTTGGAAAATCAATATCTGTTTGAAAAATATACGGCAAGGATATGACAGATAATTGATTTAATAAGAAATATGACTACTCTCTTCTTTCGTAAACATTGCTACACACTGCGGCACAAAGTCGACCAATGTCGAAGACATTTTGGCAGGGTCCTCGTTGTGGTACCAGGTGGTAAAATGGCATCAATTAGCTGTTGTTATTAGTCCTGTTTCACGATCCTCCGTTTGGGTATTGCCCAGAGATTCTCATTTGGGTTGAGGGCAGGAGAGTTTCCAGGCCAATTTAGAACGCTTAGCCCCACACTCTTCGAAGAATCAGCATTTTTTCTGGAAGTGTTGCATGGAGCAAGATCCTGCTGGAAAATGGCTTCTCCATCAGGAAAGTCTCTATACACGATGGGAAGAAAGTGAGTTGTCAGGATTACTTTGTATTTGTCAGTGTTCATCGTTCCCTCAACAATAACAAGCCGTCCAGAGCCTTTAGTAGTAAAACTACACCAAAACATCTGTGGGTGTTTTGGCTCTTGTTAAATGTGTCCATTCCGAAGAGGTTCGCCTTTGTTCCTTCTCGCTACCACTGGTCTGTACCCATGTACTTCACTACCACTGGTCTGTACCCATGTACTTCACTACCACTGATCTGTACCCATGTACTTCACTACTACTGGTCTGTAACCAAGTACTTCACTACCACTGGTCTGTACCCATGTACTTCACTACCACTGGTCTGTACCCATGTACTTCACTACCACTGATCTGTACCCATGTACTTCACTACCACTGATCTGTACCCATGTACTTCACTACTACTGGTCTGTAACCAAGTACTTTACTACCACTGATCTGTACCCATGTACTTTACTACCACTGATCTGTGCCCATGTACTTCACTACCACTGATCTGTACCCATGTACTTCACTACCACTGATCTGTACCCATGTACTTCCCTACCACTGATCTGTACCCATGCACTTCACTACCACTCATATGTACCCATGTACTTCACTACCACTGATCTGTACCCATGTACTTCACTTCCACTGATCTGTACCCATGTACTTCACTACCACTGATCTGTACCCATGTACTTCACTACTACTGGTCTGTACCCATGTACTTTACTATCACTGATCTGTACCCATGTACTTTACTACCACTGATCTGTACCCATGTGCTTTACTACCACTGATCTGTACCCATGTACTTCACTACCACTGATCTGTACGGCTCTGGTGGCCTGGTGGTTAACGCTCTCGCTTCACACGGCGAGGGCCCGGGTTCGATTCCCAGCCAGAGTAGAAACATTGGACGTGTTTCTTTCCACCTGTTGTCTATGTTCCCCATCAGTAAAATGGGTACCTGGGTGTTAGTCGACTGGTGTGGGTCGCATCCTGGGACACTGACCTAAGGAGGCCTGGTCACAGACCGGGCCGCGGGGGCGTTGACCCCCGGAACTCTCTCCAGGTAAACTCTCTCCAGGTATGTACTTCCCTACCACTGATCTGTACCCATGTACTTCACTACCACTGATCTGTACCCATGTACTTCACTACCACTGATCTGTACCCATGTACTTCACTACCACTGATCTGTACCCATGTACTTCACTACCACTGATCTGTACCCATGTACTTCACTACCACTGATATGTACTCATGTACTTCACTACCACTGATCTGTACCCATGTACTTCACTTCCACTGATCTGTACCCATGTACTTCACTACCACTGATCTGTACCCATGTACTTCACTACCACTGATCTGTACCCATGTACTTCACTACCACTGATCTGTACCCATGTACTTCACTACCACTAATCTGTACCCATGTACTTCACTACCACTGATCTGTACCCATGTACTTCACTACCACTGATCTGTACCCATGTACTTCACTACCACTGGTCTGTACCCATGTACTTCACTACCACTAATCTGTACCCATGTACTTCACTACCACTGATCTGTACCCATGTACTTCACTACCACTGGTCTGTACCCATGTACTTCACTACCACTAATCTGTACCCATGTACTTCACTACCACTGATCTGTACCCATGTACTTCACTACCACTGATCTGTACCCATGTACTTCACTACCACTGATCTGTACCCATGTACTTCACTACCACTGATCTGTACCCATGTACTTCACTACCACTGATCTGTACCCATGTACCTCAAAATGCGCCGCATCTGATCGAGTGCCCACCGCAGCTATTTTCCTTCATATCATCAGTCAGTAATTCTTTACCGGGTTTCTGGCAGCTTTGCCAGCTTCAAGGAGCCTTCGTCGAGCAGTTGAAGACTCAACACTTACATCAGCTGAAGTCAAATCTCTCTGTAGATCTTTTCTGATTTTCTTGGGATCCTTCACATTATTTTTGATGATAATCTTGTCATATCCGTCGACGCAGCGCTCCACAATCACTAGTGTCGTCAGTTCTCTTCAGAATCCGACCAACAGTTTACTTTGCAGGGCTCGAATATTCATCGATCTGTCTGATACTCTACTCAGAATGTTTTCCAAAAGCTACAATACTTGCACACTTCCTAGATGTAACAGTAATCATGAATTGAAAGGGAGAATTTGACACAACCACATTCACTCACAGAGCACATTTGCAGGAATAGCCTTACAGAACAACAGCTGTTGTAGCACTGATAAGAGTCACAGGATAATACTATAACTGTTATAGGACAGACAAGAGTCGCTCGGTTACAAGTACTTATGGCAGTCTGACAGACACACAGACTGACTGATGTTGTAGTGGCCAGGCTTAGGCTTGGTTACAAGTACTGACTGATGTTGTAGTGGCCAGGCTTAGTCTTGGTTACAAGTACTGACTGATGTTGTAGTAGCCAGGCTTAGGCTTGGTTACAAGTACTGACTGATGTTGTAGTGGCCAGGCTTAGGCTTGGTTACAAGTACCGACTGATGTTGTAGTGGCCAGGCTTAGGCTTGGTTACAAGTACTGACTGATGTTGTAGTGGCCAGGCTTAGGCTTGGTTACAAGTACTGACTGATGTTGTAGTGGCCAGGCTTAGGCTTGGTTACAAGTACCGACTGATGTTGTAGTGGCCAGGCTTAGGCTTGGTTACAATTACTGACTGATGTTGTAGTGGCCAGGCTTAGGCTTGGTTACAAGTACCGACTGATGTTGTAGTGGCCAGGCTTAGGCTTGGTTACAAGTACTGACTGATGTTGTAGTGGCCAGGCTTAGGCTTGGTTACAAGTACTGACTGATGTTGTAGTGGCCAGGCTTAGGCTTGGTTACAAGTACCGACTGATGTTGTAGTGGCCAGGCTTAGGCTTGGTTACAAGTACTGACTGATGTTGTAGTGGCCAGGCTTAGGCTTGGTTACAATTACTGACTGGTGTTGTAGTGGCCAGGCTTAGGCTTGGTTACAAGTACTGACTGATGTTGTAGTGGCCAGGCTTAGTCTTGGTTACAAGTACTGACTGGTGTTGTAGTGGCCAGGCTTAGGCTTGGTTACAAGTACTGACTGATGTTGTAGTGGCCAGGCTTAGTCTTGGTTACAAGTACTGACTGATGTTGTAGTGGCCAGGCTTAGGCTTGGTTACAAGTACTGACTGGTGTTGTAGTGGCCAGGCTTAGGATTGGTTACAAGTACTGACTGATGTTGTAGTGGCCAGGCTTAGTCTTGGTTACAAGTACTGACTGGTGTTGTAGTGGCCAGGCTTAGGCTTGGTTACAAGTACTGACTGATGTTGTAGTGGCCAGGCTTAGGCTTGGTTACAAGTACTGACTGGTGTTGTAGTGGCCAGGCTTAGGCTTGGTTACAAGTACTGACTGGTGTTGTAGTGGCCAGGCTTAGGCTTGGTTACAAGTACTGACTGATGTTGTAGTGGCCAGGCTTAGTCTTGGTTACAAGTACTGACTGGTGTTGTAGTGGCCAGGCTTAGGCTTGGTTACAAGTACTGACTGATGTTGTAGTGGCCAGGCTTAGGCTTGGTTACAAGTACTGACTGATGTTGTAGTGGCCAGGCTTAGTCTTGGTTACAAGTACTGACTGGTGTTGTAGTGGCCAGGCTTAGGCTTGGTTACAAGTACTGACTGATGTTGTAGTGGCCAGGCTTAGTCTTGGTTACAAGTACTGACTGATGTTGTAGTGGCCAGGCTTAGGCTTGGTTACAAGTACTGACTGGTGTTGTAGTGGCCAGGCTTAGGCTTGGTTACAAGTACTGACTGATGTTGTAGTGGCCAGGCTTAGTCTTGGTTACAAGTACTGACTGGTGTTGTAGTGGCCAGGCTTAGGCTTGGTTACAAGTACTGACTGATGTTGTAGTGGCCAGGCTTAGGCTTGGTTACAAGTACTGACTGATGTTGTAGTGGCCAGGCTTAGTCTTGGTTACAAGTACTGACTGGTGTTGTAGTGGCCAAGCTTAGGCTTGGTTACAAGTACTGACTGATGTTGTAGTGGCCAGGCTTAGGCTTGGTTACAAGTACTGACTGATGTTGTAGTGGCCAGGCTTAGGCTTGGTTACAAGTACTTCTGGCAGTTTGGGAGACACACAAATGATGATCAGACTAAATGTAAATTATGTGATCAGGCATATGGTCACTCTCTTGAACACTATGTGCTTAATTGTCCACTTATTGAGGAATACAGAGACAGACAGTATAATAACCTATGTGACATGTCAAGATATCTTACTAATGAAAATAAGATACCAGAGATGTTTAGCAAATTTCCTAAATTTGCTTGTAACGGGGAGGGAGTGAGGGAGATGGAACACTGGGGACTGATCTACTTTACCTTGCAGGAGGAGACCCCCGCAGACTTACAGGATTTTCTAGAGATTTTCGGTACTGGTGCCGCCCACGACGCCCAGCAGAGCAGCAGTAACGACAGCAGGTACTGGACGGCGGCACACAGCAGTCGTTCCAGCAGTCAGTTAGGGCACTACGGTGACTTAGCGACCGGTTCATCCTGTGGTCCAGTGGGACTCATTAATGGCCCGGCTGGTTCATCCTGTGGTCCAGTGGGACTCTTTGAAGGTGGTTCAGGGACAGCTGTCCAGAATGTACTACCACAGCAGCAGCAGCAGCAACAGCAGCAGCTCAGCACCTCGTTCGAGCTGCTACCCCAGCAACAGCAGCAGTATCAGCCTCTTCCCCAACTAATTCTCCCAGCAGACAATCACCCAGGGGTCACCCACTGTCTAACAACCACTGCTGTCCCGTCATTGACACGTCCACCCACCCAACACGACCCCCTAAACCTGTGGGACCAACCCACTCAAATACCAACCCACCCACAGCCCACCCACACACCCATACCTCCCATGGACCCCATCCAAAGACCCCTGGCACCTCCAAGAACCCGCCCCGGAGGGTCTATGGCTCTCTATGTTCCCCCAAACGGCGGGGATATACGGAGAAGACAAAATAGAGAGTTTGACTTCAATCAAGCTTTAAAAGACAATTATGAGGTCTGGCTTCCACTCCCTAAAGGAACCCCGGGGATTGGGGACCCCCTGGGACCCCAGGTGGGATGCAGCAAGGAAGGACACAGCATGAAGGATATGATGGCAGGGTTTGGGACTGATCCCCCAAGACATCCGCCTGTAGTGCAGTTCCCACAGAAGACTGCCTTCCAGGGGGACTTTAATCTGGGTGTTCACTTCCCCGGCCAGTCCCCTAAACTAGTGGTGGTAAGTGTCACTCTCTCATAGTCTACTATTATAACCACTACTACTACTACTAATACTAATAATGATATTGATAATAATATCACTGCTACTACTGTTACTACAACTTCTACCACTATTACTATTACTACTACTATTACTACTACCAATACTACTACCACTACTACCACTACTACGAACACTACTACCACTAATACTACCACTACTACCACTACCGCTACTACTATCACTACCACTACTACTACCACTACTACTACCACTACTACCACCACTATTACCACTACTACCACTACTACCACTACTACCACCAGTACTACCACCAGTACTACCACTATTACCATTACTACTACCACTACTACAACTACTACCACTACTACTACCACTACCAGTACTACCACTAATACTACCACTACTACCACTGCTGCTACCACTACTACTACCACTACTACTACCACTACTACCACTACTATTACCATTACTACTACCACTACTACCACTACTACCACTACTACCACTACTACTACTACCACTACTACTACCACTACTACTACCACTACTACCACTACTATTACCATTACTACTACCACTACTACCACTACTACCACTACTACCATTACTACTACCACTATCACTACTACTACCACTACTACTACTACTACTATCACTACTACTGCCACTACTACTACCACTACTACTACTGTCACTACTACCACTTCTACCACTATTACCTCTACCACTACCACTACTACTACCACTACTACTGTCACTACTACCACTTCTACCACTATTACCACCACTACTACTACTACCACTGCTACTACTACCACTACCAGTACTACCACTAATACTACCACTAATACTACTATTACTACAATTACTACAACTATTACTACTACTACTATCACTATACCCTCACACAGAACACAGAGCAGGATGGTTCACTACGCCTCAACACAGAGAGAGACTATCCCATCACGATGGTCATAGACCATTTGTCAGACCACAAGACTACTCTCAGACTACTGCTCGTCTACTCCAAGGACTGTGAGGCGTCCCAGCCGGTCCACCCCTGCAAGAACCACCAGGACCCTGTCCATCCCAGTAGGTTCATCTCAGATTACCATAGTAACTACCTGATTACCATAGTAACTATCTGATTACCATAGTAACTATCAGAAAGTAACTATCAGATTAGCTTATTAACTATCAGATTACCTTATTAACTATCAGATTCCCGTAGTAACTATCAGATTATTTTAGAAACTATCAGATTACCATAGTAACTATCTGATTACCATAGTAACTATCTGATTACCATAGTAACTATCTGATTACCATAGTAACTATCTGATTACCATAGTAACTATCTGATTACCATAGTAACTATCTGATTACCATAGTAACTATCTGATTACCATAGTAACTATCAGAAAGTAACTATCAGATTACCATAGTAACTATCTGATTACCATAGTAACTATCTGATTACCATAGTAACTATCTGATTACCATAGTAACTATCTGATTACCATAGTAACTATCTGATTACCATAGTAACTATCTGATTACCATAGTAACTATTAGATTACCATAGTAACTATTAGATTACCATAGTAACTATCTGATTACCATAGTAGCTATTAGATTACCATAGTAACTATCTGATTACCATAGTAACTATCTGATTACCATAGTAACTATTAGATTACCATAGTAACTATCTGATTACCATAGTAACTATCAGAAAGTAACTATCAGATTACTTTAGTAACTATCAGATTACCATAGTAACTATTAGATTATCATAGTAACTATCAGAGTACCTTAGTAACTACCAGATTACCATAGTAACTATCAGATTACCTTAATTATTACCCTAGTAACTACCAGATTATTTTAGTAACTACAAGATTACCTTAATTATTACCTTAATTAGCCATATCTTATCTTAGAAATTACCTTTCTAAATATAACTGTTTTAATTCTCTCTCTCTCTCTCTCTCTCTCTCTCTCTCTCTCTCTCTCTCTCTCTCTCTCTCTCTCTCTCTCTCTCTCTCTCTCTCTCTCTTTCTCTCCCACAGAGCACATGTTAGTGGTGAAGGGTGTGGATGGGTCAGAGTGGATGGAGGACCCCCACCCCTCCATCCTAGTGACCCCTTCACCCACACATCACCCACACCAGTACAGCATCCAGCTCAGGTTCCTCTGTAGGAACTCCTGTATCACCCGTAAGGACCTGACTCTCATACTTCAGCTGGAGAAGGAGTGAGTATGTGGGTGGAGGGTGTGGGAGAGTAATAGCCAGGAGTCTTGAAGACAGCCAGGGGTTCTGAAGACAGCCAGGGGTCTTAAAAACAGCCAGGGGTCTTGAAGATAGCCAGGGGTCTTGAAGACAGCCAGGAGTTTTGAAGACAGCCAGGGATCTTGAAGACAGCCAGGGGTTTTGAAGACAGCCAGGGGTCTTGAAGACAGCCAGGGGTCTTGAAGACAGTCAGGGGTCTTGAAGACACCCAGGGGTCTTGAAGACACCCAGGGGTCTTGAAGACAGCCAGGGGTTTCGAAGACAGTCAGGGGTCTTGAAGACACCCAGGGGTCTTGAAGACACCCAGGGGTCTTGAAGACAGCCAGGGGTTTCGAAGACAGTCAGGGGTCTTGAAGACACCCAGGGGTCTTGAAGACAGCCACGAGTTCTGAAGACAGTCAGGGGTTTTGAGGACAGCCAGGGGTTTTGAAGACAGCCAGGGGTTTTGAAGACAGCCAGGGGTTTTGAAGACAGCCAGCGGTTTTGAAGACAGCCAGGGGTTTTGAAGATAGCCAGGGGTCTTGAAGACAGCCAGGAGTTTTGAAGACAGTCAGGGGTCTTGAAGACAGCCACGGGTTCTGAAGACAGCCAGGGGTTTTGAAGACAGCCAGGGGTTTTGAAGACAGCCAGGGGTTTTGAAAACAGCCAGGGGTTTTGAAGACAGCCAGGGGTCTTGAAGACAGCTAGGTGTCTTGAAGACAGCCAGGGGTCTTGAAGACAGTCAGGGGTCTTGAAGACAGCCACGGGTTCTGAAGACAGCCAGGGGTTTTGAAGACAGCCAGGGGTTTTGAAGACAGCCAGGGGTTTTGAAGACAGCCAGGGGTTTTGAAGACAGCCAGGGGTCTTGAAGACAACCGTGGGTCTTGAAGACAGTCAGGGGTTTTGAAGACAACCAGGGGTTCTGAAGAGAGCCTGGGGTCTTGAAGACAACCGTGGGTCTTGAAGACAGCCAGGGGTCTTAAAGACAGCCAGGAGTCTTAAAGGCAGCCAGGGGTCTTGAAGACAGCCGTGGGTCTTGAAGACAGCCAGGAGTCTTAAAGGCAGCCAGGGGTCTTGAAGACAGCCGTGGGTCTTGAAGACAACCAGGGGTCTTAAAGACAGCCAGGGGTCTTGAAGACAGCCAGGAGTTTTGAAGACAACCATGGGTCTTGAAGACAGCCAGGGGTCTTGAAGCCAGCTGTGGGTCTTGAAGACAGCAGGGGTCTTGAGGCCAGCCGTGGGTCTTGAAGACAGCCAGGAGTTTTGAAGACAGCCATGGGTCTTGAAGACAGACAGGGGTCTTAAAGACAGCCATGGGTCTTAAAGACAGCCATGGGTCTTGAAGACAGACAGGGGTCTTGAAGACAGCCAGGGGTCTTAAAGACAGCCAGGGGTCTTGAAGACAGCCAGGGGTCTTAAAGACAGCTATGGGTCTTGAAGACAGCCATGGGTCTTGAAGACAGCCATGGGTCTTCAAGACAGCGAGGAGTCTTTAAGACAGCCAGGGGTCTTGAAGACAGCCAGGGGTCTTAAAGACAGTCATGGGTCTTGAAGACAGCCATGGGTCTTCAAGACAGCGAGGAGTCTTTAAGACAGCCAGGGGTCTTGAAGACAGCCAGGGGTCTTAAAGACAGTCATGGGTCTTGAAGACAGCCATTTGTCTTCAAGACAGCCATGGGTCTTGAAGACAGCCAGGGGTCTTAAAGACAGTCATGGGTCTTGAAGACAGCCATTTGTCTTCAAGACAGCCAGGGGTCTTGAAGACAGCCAGGGGTCTTAAAGACAGCGAGGAGTCTTTAAGACAGCCAGGGGTCTTGAAGACAACCAGGGGTCTTAAAGACAGCCATGGGTTTGAAGACAGCCGTGGGTCTTGAAGACAGCCAGGGGTCTTAAAGACAGCCAGGGGTCTTGAAGACAGCTATGGGTCTTAAAGACAGCCAGGGGTCTTAAAGACAGCCATGAGTCTTGAAGACAGCCATGGGTCTTGAAAACAGCCATGGGTCATAAAGACAGCCATGGATCTTAAAGACAGCCAAGGATCTATTGGTAATCCCCCTTATGTATGCTGGGAAGCAATTGAACAGTCTTGGTCCCATGACACTTATTATGTTGTCTCATAGCGTACTCGTGGCACCCCTGCTCTTCATCGTGGGAGTGTTGCCTCTCCTGCCCAGTCTTTTGCTTTCGTAGGGAGTGACTGTCCTGTGTTTACATTCCCCAGAAAATGCCTCTGCTACGAGATCCATAGTCATAGCATTGAGTTCCTTCTGAAACTGAGAGTCAGTATCTCTGTTTTGAATTAACACATCGAATGGCGTATGAATCCTGTCAGGAATATGTATTTTCTCCAGGCCCTCAACGTGTATTTCAAAGTCTGATACACATAGGCACACTGTGTGACTGTGTAAATGGTTCTAGGTTATTTATTTTGTCTTAATTTTATTCTTAGCCAATATTCATCCCTGCTTGACACCCTTGTTGACCCCTGGCTGACCTGACCTGACCTTTTTCCAGCTGTGTTGTGGTGGGTCGACTCAGTATGAGTGTAAAGGTCAGTGCTTGTCCTAAACGTGACTCTGGCATCCATCACCGGAAGCCCCTGCAACAACAAGACCTCCCCGTCAAGTTGCAACAACAGGACCCCTCCTTCACCTTCTGCGGACCCCCTATTCCCCCAGAACCCCTCCAGGACCACCCTTCTACCCACTCCGGACCTCCTATTCCCTCACAACTGGTCCAGGACCACTCCTCCTCTTTCTCCGGACCTCCTAAGCCCCAAGAACCGGTCCAGAACCACCCCTCTACCCTCTTTGAACCCCCTATCCTCACAGAACCGGTTCAGAACCACCCCTCCACCCTCTCCGGACCCTCTATCTCCCAAGAACCAGGCCAGGACCACTACGGGCCGCCGCAGCAAACACTGGAGCATTCCCGCAGGCTGCGGTCTCCTCCTGGCGGCAGCCGCAGCCCGAAGGGACCAACCTGCAAGAGGACCAAGACCCAAACAAAACCAGCCAATCCCAACGTTAACGACATCGTAAGTGACCAGCGTTTGCGTTCAGCGGAAGGAGAGAGGGAAGGATATGGGTGAGGGGTGGATAGCTTGTTGGCCAGGACGAACAGCCTCTTCTGGCATGGATAGTTATAAGAAGCCATTTTGACAGGAATAGTTGATCTGTGATAGTCAGCATGGATTCCCGAGGGGCCGT
>NC_091353.1:9558563-9603563 GCF_038502225.1 Cherax quadricarinatus
CCAACTGTGTCCCCTTGTTACTGTGTCCAATCTCTGGAACATCCTGTCTTTGTCCACCTTGTCAATTCCTCTCAGTATTTTGTATGTCGTTATCATGTCCCCCCTATCTCTCCTGTCCTCCAGTGTCGTCAGGTTGATTTCCCTTAACCTCTCCTCATAGGACATACCTCTTAGCTCTGGGACTAGTCTTGTTGCAAACCTTTGCACTTTCTCTAGTTTCTTTACGTGCTTGGCTAGGTGTGGGTTCCAAACTGGTGCCTCATACTCCAATATGGGCCTAACGTACACGGTGTACAGGGTCCTGAACGACTCCTTATTAAGATGTCGGAATGCTGTTCTGAGGTTTGCTAGGCGCCCATATGCTGCAGCAGTTATTTGGTTGATGTGCGCTTCAGGAGATGTGCCTGGTGTTATACTCACCCCAAGATCTTTTTCCTTGAGTGAGGTTTGTAGTCTCTGGCCCCCTAGACTGTACTCCGTCTGCGGTCTTCTTTGCCCTTCCCCAATCCTCATGACTTTGCACTTGGTGGGATTGAACTCCAGGAGCCAATTGCTGGACCAGGTCTGCAGCCTGTCCAGATCCCTTTGTAGTTCTGCCTGGTCTTCGATCGAGTGAATTCTTCTCATCAACTTCACGTCATCTGCAAACAGGGACACCTCAGAGTCTATTCCTTCCGTCATGTCGTTCACAAATACCAGAAACAGCACTGGTCCTAGGACTGACCCCTGTGGGACCCCGCTGGTCACAGGTGCCCACTCTGACACCTCGCCACGTACCATGACTCGCTGCTGTCTTCCTGACAAGTATTCCCTGATCCATTGTAGTGCCTTCCCTGTTATCCCTGCTTGGTCCTCTAGTTTTTGCACCAATCTCTTGTGTGGAACTGTGTCAAACGCCTTCTTGCAGTCCAAGAATATGCAATCCACCCACCCCTCTCTCTCTTGTCTTACTGCTGTCACCATGTCATAGAACTCTATGACATGTGTGTGTGTGTGTGTGTGTGTGTGTGTGTGTGTGTGTGTGTGTGTGTGTGTGTGTGTGTGTGTGTGTGTGTCTGTGTGTGTGTGTGTGTGTGTGTGTGTGTGTGTGTGTGTGTGTGTGTGTCTGTGTCTGTGTGTGTGTGTGTGTGTGTGTGTGTGTGTACTCACCTAATTGTACTCACCTAATTGTGGTTGCAAGGGTCGAGGCTCAGCTCCTGGCCCCGCCTCTTCAATGAACGCTACTAGGTCCTCTCTCTCCCTGCTCCTTGAGCTTTATCATACCTCGTCTTAAAGCTATGTATGGGTCCTGCCTCTACTACATCATTCGCCAGACTGTTCCACTTCCTGACCACTCCATGACTTAAGAAATACTTCCTAACATCCCAGTGACTCAGATGAGTCTTCAACTTCCAAAAGTGACCCTTGTTTCTGTGTCCTATCTCTGGAACATCTTGTCCCTGTCCATCTTGTCTATTCCACGCAGTATTTAGAATGTTGTTATCATGTCTCCCCTGACCCTCCTGTCTTCCAGTGTCGTCAGGCCGATTTCCCTCAATCATTCTTCGTAGGACATTCCCTTTAGCTCTGGAACTAACCTTGTCGCTAACCTTTGCACTTTCCCTAATTTCTTAACATGCTTGACCCGGTGCAGGTTCCAAACAGGTGCTGCATACTCCAGTATGGGCCTGACGTACACGGTGTACAGTATCTTGAAAGATTCCTTACAATGGTATTGGAACGCTAATCTCAGGTTTGCCAGGCGTCCATATACTGCAGCAGTTATCTGGTTGATGTGTGCTTCCGGAGACATGCTCGGTGCTATACTCACCCCAAGATCTTTCTCCTTGAGCGAGGTTTGCAGTCATTGGCCACCTAGCCTATACTCTGTCTGCGGTCTTCTTTGCCTTACCCCGATCTTCATGACTTTGCATTTGGTGGGGTTAAATTCGAGAAGTCAGTTGCTGGGTGTTGATGGTGGCTGTGGTGATGATGGGTGTTGATGGTAAGTGTCTTGATGGTGGGTGTGTTGATGGTGGGTGTGTTGATGATGGGTGTTGATGGTGGGTGTTGATGGTGAGTGTTGATGGTGGGTGTGTTGATGGTGGGCGTTAATGGTGGGTGTTGATGGTGTGTGTTGATGATGGGTGTCCAGCCTGTCCAGGTCTCTTTGAAGTCCTGCCGGATCCTCATCTAATTTAATTCTCCTCATTAACTTCACATAATCTGCGAACAGGGACACTTCTGAGTCTAACCCTTCCATCATGTCATTCACATATACCAAAAATAGCACTGGTTCTAGGACCGACCCCTGTGAGGCCCCACTCGTCACAGGTGCCCAGTGTGATACCTCATCACGTACCATGACTCGTTGTTGCCTCCCTGTCAGGTATTCTCTAATCCATTGCAGTGCCCTTCCTGTTATATGCGCCTGATCCTCTAGTTTCTGCACTAATCTCTTGTGAGGAACTGTGTCGAAGGCCTTCTTGCAGTCCAAGAAGATGCAATCAACCCACCCTCTCTCTCGTGTCTTACTTTTGTTACTTTGTTATAAAACTCCAGAAGGTTTGTGACACAGGATTTGCCCTCCATGAATCCGTGCTGGTTGTCATTTAAACTCTTGTCCCATTCCAGGTGCTGCACCGCTCTCCTCCTGATAATCTTCTCCATGACTTTGCATACTATACACATCAGTGACACTGGTCTGTAGTTTAGTGCCTCGTTTCTGTCTCCTTTTTAAAAAATAGGAACTACATTTGCCGTCTTCCATTCTTCAGGTAGTTGCCCAGTTTGTAGGGATGCGTTGAAGATTATGGTTAATGGTACACAGAGCGTTTCTGCTCCCTCTCTAAGGACTCAAGTAGAGATGTTGTCCGGTCCCTTTGCCTTTGAGATATCAAGGTCACTTAGCAGCTTCTTAACCTCCTCATCAGTTGTGTGTATGTCATCTAACACTTGTTGGTGTCCCCCTCTGTCCTGTCTTCCCAGAGTCCTTCCTGTCTCCACTGTGAATACTTCCTAAAATCTCGTGTTGAGCTCCTCACATACCTTTTGATCGTTTCTGGTGAGTTTCCCACCTTTCCTCAGCCTTATCACCTGGTCTTTGACTGTTGTCTTTCTCCTAATGTGGCTATACAGCAGTTTCGGGTCAGACTTGACTTTCGATGCTATGTCATTTTCGTACTGTCGCTGGGCCTCCCTCGTTATCTGTGCATACTCGTTTCTGGCTCTTCTACTGATCTCCTTGTTTTCCTGGGCCCTTTGCCTTCTATACCTCTTCCATTCTCTAATGCACTTAGTTTTTGCCTCCCTACACCTTAGGGTAAACCAAGGACTCACTTTGGTCTTCCCATTAATTCTGTTGCCCTTTGGAACAAACCTTTCCGCTGCCTCCTTGCATTTTGTTGTTACAAATTCCATCATTTCGTTCACTGACTTTCCTACCATTTCTCTGTCCCACTGAACCTCCCGCAGGAAGTTCCTCATACCTGTGTGGTTCCCCCGTTTATAGTCTGGCTTTTCCCATTAAACTTCTGTTACCCTCTCCACCTGTAGCTCTACTATGTATTCAAAGCACAGAACCACGTGGCCACTAGCTCCTAGGGGACTCTCATATGTGATGTCCTCAATGTCTGAACTGCTCAGGGTGAACACAAGGTCCAGTCTTGCTGCTTCATCCTCCCCTCTGACTCTGGTGGTGTCCTTAACATGTTGGTGCATGAGGTTTTCCAGTGCCACATCCGTCACCTTGGCTTTCCATGTTTCGGGACCGCCATGAGGATCCAGGGTTTCCCAGTCGATCTCTCTGTGGTTGAAATCGCCCATAACCAGTAACTTTACAATGCTTAAGTGAGCTCTTCTTGCCACCTCAGCAAGTGTATCCACCATTGTTCTGTTGTTCTCTGCATATTCCTCTCTTGGCCTCCTGTAGTTCTGTGGTGGGTTATACATCACTCCATTGACTAACTTATGTTCCCCTAACTGAATTGTACCTACTGTGTAGTCCCTTCCTGCAATCTGTGTGTACATGTGTGCGTGTGTGTGTGTGTGTGTGTGTGTGTGTGTGTGTGTGTGTGTGTGTGTGTGTGTGTGTGTGTGTGTGTGTGTGTGTGTGTGTGTGTATGTGTGTGTGTGTGTGTGTGTGTGTCTGTCTGTCTGTGTGTGTGTGTGTATGTGTGTGTCTGTCTGTCTGTGTGTGTGTGTGTATGTGTGTGTATGTGTATGTGTGTGTGTGTGTGTGTGTGTGTACTCACCTAATTGTACTCACCTAATTGTGGTTGCAGGGGTCGAGACTCAGCTCCTGGCCCTTCCTCTTCACTGATCGCTACTGGGTCCTCTCTCTCTCTGCTTCCTGAGCTTTGTCATACCTCTTCTTAAAACTATGTATGGTTCCTGCCTCCACTACTTCACTTGCTAGGCTATTCCACTTGCTGACAACTCTATGACTGAAGAAATACTTCCTAACGTCCCTGTGACTCGTCTGAGTCTTCAGCTTCCAGTTGTGACCCCTTGTCCCTGTGTCCCCTCTCTGGAACATCCTATCTCTGTCCACCCTGTCTATTCCCCGCAGTATCTTGTATGTCGTTATCATGTCTCCCCTGACCCTTCTGTCCTCCAGTGTCGTCAGTCCGATTTCCCTTAACCTTTCCACGTACGACATTCCCTTGAGCTCTGGGACTAGCCTTGTTGCAAACGTTTGTACTCTCTCTAACTTCTTGACGTGCTTGACCAGGTGTGGGTTCCAGACTGGTGCTGCATACTCCAGTATGGGCCTAACATACACAGTGTACAGTGTCTTGAACGATTCCTTATTAAGGTGTGTGTGTGTGTGTGTGTGTGTGTGTGTGTGTGTGTGTGTGTGTGTGTGTGTGTGTGTGTGTGTGTGTGTGTGTGTGTGTGTGTGTGTGTGTGTGTGTTTGTGTGTGTGTGTACTCACCTATTTGTACTCATCTATTTGTGGTTGCAGGGGTCGAGTCACAGCTCCTGGCCCCGCCTCTTCGCTGATTGCTACTAGGTCCTCTCTCTCCCTGCCCCATGAGCTCTATCATACCTCGCCTTAAAACTATGTATGGTTCCCGCCTCCACTACGTCACTTTCTAGGCTATTCCACGGCCTGACTACTCTATGACTGAAGAAATACTTCCTAACATCCCTTTGATTCATCTGAGTCTTCAACTTCCAATTGTGACCTCTTGTGTCTGTGTCCCTTCTCTGGAACATCCCGTCTTTGTCCACCTTGTCTATTCCGCGCAGTATTTTATATGTCGTTAGCATGTCTCCCCTGACCCTCCTGTCCTCCAGTGTCTTCAGGCCGATTTCCCTCAACCTTTCTTCGTAGGACAATCCCCGTGGCTCTGGGACTAGTCTTGTTACAAACCTTTGCACTTTCTCTAATTTCTTGACGTGCTTGACTAGGTGTGGATTCCAAACTGGTGCTGCATACTCCAGTATGGGCCTGACGTAAATGGTATACAGAGTCTTAAACGAATCCTTACTGAGGTATCGGAACGCTATCCGTAGGTTTGTCAGGCGCCCGTATGCTGCAGCAGTTATCTGATTGATGTGCGCCTCAGGAGATATGCTCGGTGTTATACTCACCCCCAGATCTTTTTTCTTGAGTGAGGTTTGCAGTCTTTTGCCATCTAAACTATATTGTGTCTGCGGTCTTCTTTGCCCTTCCCCAATCTTCATGACTTTGCATTTGGCAGGGTTAAATTCAAGGAGCCAGTTGCTGGACCAGGCTTGTAGCCTGTCCAGGTCTCTTTGTAGTCCTGCCTGATCCTCATCCGATTTGATTCTTCTCATTAACTTCGCATCATCTGCAAACAAGGACACTTCTGAGTCTATCCCTTTCGTTATGTCGTTCACATATACCAAGAACAGCACAGGTCCTAGGACTGACCCCTGTGGAACCCCGCTTGTCACAGGCGCCCACTCTGACACCTCGTCGCGTACCATGACTCGTTGTTGCCTCCCTGTCAGGTATTCTCTGATCCATTGCAGTGCCTTTCCTGTTATGTGTGCCTGATCCTCTAGCTTTTGCAGTAACCTCTTGTAAGGAACTGTGTCGAAGGCCTTCTTGCAGTCCAAAAATATGCAGTCGATCCACCCCTCTCTCTCTTGTCTTACTTCTGTCACCTTGTCATAAAACTCTAGTAGGTTTGTGACACAGGATTTTCCTTCCCTGAAATCGTGCTGGTTGTCAATTATACACTTGTTTCTTTCCAGGTGCCCCACCACTCTCCTCCTGATGATCTTCTCCATGACCTTGCATACTATACACGTTAGTGATACAGGTCTGTAGTTTAGTGCCTCATGTCTGTCTCCCTTTTTAAAAATTGGGACTACATTTGCCATTTTCCATAACTCAGGGAGTTGCCCAGTTTCAAATTTATCGTAAGGGTTCTTTAATGGAGATATCGTAGGTTGAAGGTAGACACACTTGTAGGATGGTAACTATATTGTCAGGCTGAGATGAGGGATGGAGCCCAGTGCCTTGCCTGTCTTCGCCTGGATGGTCTGCCGCCGAGTGAGGCCGGGGCAGAGGTATGAGCCTACACATCTGTATCCCGTGACGTCACACAAAGCCACAGGCCTACAAGGGATCTCGTATCTAAAGCACATGGATGATACTAATATGCTATGCTATATAATACAGGGAATACAGGGATCAGCAACTATGCTGACAGCTCGGTCATGTTACGTATGTCGTCCCGACATACACTACTATACTATAGGCTGAACAGGCAGGCGGATCTGGGCTGATTCTATACAATAACAAATTCATATATAACTTACAACTAATGGATGGTACAACATGATTTTGACGTAATGGGTGTTAACGTAATGAGTTTTAACGTAATGCATTACAAACTATAAGAACAAATCATTGTACAATATGGATGGAATTGATCGATCGATCTGTATTCAAGCACTCTACGGATTCTGAGGAAGAATAAATATATATATATACAAGGTGAAATTAACAGCAAAAGCATCTGGTGCACTCAGACTATTACTGTCAAATTCTCAGAATACGGAGGGAACGTGAACACGAAAATTTCTGACAAACTGATCAGCTAATGACAAAACACACAGTTGATAATTTCATTCATCTCGGACATGTAGTTATACAGACTATGTACATTTAAACCCAATTTGCGAGGGTTAGGTTTACATATGCAGAATGGTTATCATCTCTGGGAGGATCGAATTCCTCTGCAATGGCTAACACATGCCTTTCCTGAGGGAGATCTAAACGAGTATCTACAAAAGATACAGCTACAATCACTAGTGACTGTGGAATTACTAATTCGTCTGCTAGGAGTACTCAACTCGACTATTCGATACAGTAATTCTTGGCTCATTACAAAGTCACTAATGGGTGCTGGTGGCTTCACAGTAAGAATAAGATCTTCCTGGAGCAGGAATCGAATCACACCAGAACACAAGGGATCGGTTCTTTGGGCATTTTTGACATCCTCGACAGTAAATGGAGGATCTGCAGTAACTACACTAACGTGTCGCGATAAAGCATCAGCGACTACATATGACTTGCCAGGTAAATGTTCAAAAGTGGGATTGAACTCTTGGATAGTCAAGGTCCATCTGACTAACCTTCCAGTAGGCTGTTTGTTCTGGAATAAAGGTAACAGTTCTTCCTTACTGGAGGAAAGAACAAACTCGGTGGAGTGGATGACTCCCCCCGGTTGAAAAAATTAACGCTTTAACACGCAATATGAGCAAGGGAGAACGAATCTACTATCTCAAACTGCAAGCACGGGAGAAAATAAATGAACACGGTCAACAATGCTGATATTCAATCTGAGTCGCACACAGTGACACGAGGTATCAGCTATAAAGAAACTACACTTACAAACGTTAACATGTGAAAGTTACTCGAGAAATAACTTCTTACAATGCACTGATTACTGTCAACTAGGATGGGATCACCATCTGGAACATTAGGAACAACAACAGACACTCTAGTGAGAACACTAGCTGTAACAGAGACGTCTTTCTGCAGACAGCATGTCACATCAACAAGAGATGGCATTACTAGTTGCAAGTAATCGTTTTCTGACAAGGCGTCCCCTGTGGAGAAACTACTACTCGAACTAGCAGTCATTGCAGGGATAGGCTGTGCACTCAAGGCAGTCTGAGTGTCCCCGGACACTTGAGGCAACGGAACACTATCCTGCAAGTCTGAAGATGTAGGTGGAACACAGATGGGAGTGACAGAGTTACTAGTGCCTGACCGCTCGGCTACGTTAATAAGTAATTCACGGATCTATAGGAAGTTAATCTGAACTTCACATTTCGCAGCACTTTGACAAATCTCAGATACAAGCTGTGAGAACAAACACATTGCTCAAGGACTAGGTATTGTCTTTCAGTCAGTAAGGGAATATTGGTACTGTGGACTGATTCATATTGGCTTTGACTGGAATGATACACTAAGTGAATATTCAAAAGTGACTGGGACATCTTCTCAGTGAAAATACTGAAGGGCATAAGTCAAAAAAAATAGAGAGAATGACACAGTAAGCTTAAATGGGGAAAAAATTGCTTAACTATTCTGCATAAGTAATTAAAAATTGACAAGTTACACAGTAAGCAAAGAACTCACACAAGAAAAATATGCAACTTAACAAACACTGAAAATCAAGAGAACTTGTACTTTGCTCAAATCTAATTTGCTCAACTTTTACTTTAAATTGAATAAATGGCACAGTGAGTTGTCTTTACTTTCAATGCAACAAGGAAATACACAATAAAATGATAAAATGGACTCAATAAACTTGTGCAAAAATTAAAACACACACACAATTCACTGAAATAAAAATAAAATGACACAGATAGAATAAAATACTATGCACAGAACAGAGCATAAGAAACTGCACTGTAATAAACTGTAGCAATATATCAAATTAACAATTGCTAATCAACAAGTACTTCATAAAATTTTCTGCAAGGAAACCTTAATAGCAACACAATATTTGCACAAGAATTATTGAAAAAATGTGTCAGTGTGCAATAAAAAAGAAAAATTATTACACACACAAGAAAAGAAATATATCAAGGAATGAACACTTTAACTCTTAACTGCACTTAAACAACACTTAACAAGCAAAAGAACAATTTACTTTAAAAGGAGAACTTAAAAATTGCACTAAGAGTGAATTTGTTCAATGAAACATGAAAAATAATAGGTGCTAAAACATATAACAAAAAGTTTGAACACTTACAGTGATGCAGAACACAACACATCAACATAAACACAATACTAGAACACAACACATCAATATAACACAAATTTTCTTGCAAAGAAACTTGATGTGTGAAAAATTTTGTAAAAATGATTTCTTGCTTGGACTTTAATAATGGCACTATTGTCTGTGGAAATAAGACAAATTAGACACTGGCTAAATGGAAAGAATATGAACACAAGAATGTTCAACACACAGGGAACGAAATAAAAATACACAAATGCTGGGAAGAAAAAAAATAACAGACAACACTGAGTTGTGATGCAGAATATGAGGTTAAAAATTTACTGAAATACTTCACTGGAATACTGAGAACACTAGGTGATTCTGAAGTGTAAACACAAGTTCTATACTGCTCATATGTTGCACACACAACAAAGGAAAAACACTAAGTACTTACTTCAAGTGTATAAAAAGATACACAACACAACAGATATAAAATAATGCACGAAAATTAACACTGAATTAAGGAGATTAAAAGAAAGTAATGCAATCAGTACATGATAAACACTGATCAAGAGTCACTGAATGTCACTAAGAGAAAAATCACTGAAATACAAAAGAAATGTCTCAACACTCGCAAATGTCTCTAAAAAAAATATTATCGCTGTAACACTTGAAGAATGAGATTGATGGATTGTTTATATGGTCTTGCTGCTGTCCTCTGCACAGATGATCGTAGAATTGCGCTTACATCGGCGATAAACATACACAGGAGGCTTTAAAGATGGCGCAAACACACTCTAGCTCTTGACCCCCTATGTGGTCCTTAAAATATGGTGCTACAACCCTTAGCAGTGCACCAAAACACTGACGAAGTTTGGTGAGTGGGTAATGGCTGACTGTAGTTGGGTTTGTGGGTTAACAGGACTAAGACCGGCAATGGTGCGACACACGTGATCGTGAGTGGCTGGGCTTATGGGTTGAACGTCGTAAGCCTCACTGAGAACACCCACACTGCCGCGAAAATAATTCTAAGCTGGCTGGCTTAAAATAAACCCACGAAATACTACAACACCACAAGGATGAAAAAGAGCACTCAGAATGCTTGGAGCTTGAATCACAAGCGATGAAGACTACTCACGTGGCTTGCTTGAGTACTGGGGTAAGACACCTGGGTTAGTTGCTAGCTGGCTTATCTTAACCCTTCACACAGAATGGCTTGATAACTTCACACGATGAGCACAGCAGGGGTGGAAGCTGGCTTGGCAGGCCAAGGAATTGGATGGAGTAGACTAGGCTCGACTGGGCTCGGTTGTTCTGACTCCCCCACCACAGACTGGAAACTGGCTTATTTTGCAAACTCGGGTCAACCCCTCGGGAGTGATGCAAATAAGCAGAAAAACACTAATACAAGGAGACTGACCAGTGAATAATGTAGAAGCTTGGGAGAGTAGCTGGCTTGAGGTAGCTGGCTGGGGTGAACCTCGGTAGGCCTACTGGTGACACGAAATGGCCGTCTTGCTGGTCGAAAATTTATCTCCAGAAATCGCTGTAATCGTCAGAATTACAGGCCCTCCGCTGCCACCATTTATCGTAAGGGTTCTTTAATGGAGATATCGTAGATTGAAGGTAGACACACTTGTAGGATGGTAACTATATTGTCAGGCTGAGAAGAGGGATGGAGCCCAGTGCCTTGCCTGTCTTCGCCTGGATGGTCTGCCGCCGAGTGAGGCCGGGGCAGAGGTATGAGCCTACACATCTGTATCCCGTGACGTCACACAAAGCCACAGGCCTACAAGGGATCTAGTATCTAAAGCACATGGATGATACTAATATGCTATGCTATATAATACAGGGAATACAGGGATTAGCAACTATGCTGACAAATGATGTGTTGAAGATCTTTGTTAATGGCTCACACAATATCTCTGCTCCCTCTTTAAGGACCCATGGAGAGATGTTGTCTGGTCCCACCGCCTTTGAGGTGTCAAGTTCACATAGCAGCTTCTTCACCTCCTCCTTGGTTATATGTTCCTCATCCAGCACTTGCTGGTGTGCCCCCCTGTTCTGATTTCCTGGAGTCCTTCTGGTCTCCACTGTAAATACCTCTTTAAATCTTGTGTTGAGCTCCTGACATACCTCTTGGTCGTTTCTTGTGAATTCCCCATCACCCTTCCTCAGTCTGATTACCTGGTCCTTGACTGTTGTTTTCCTCCTGATGTGGCTGTACAACAGCTTCGGGTCAGTCTTTACTTTTGATGCTATGTCATTTTCATATTATCTCTGAGCCTCCCTTCTTATCTGTGCATATTCGTTTCTGGCTCTTCGGCTGATTTCTTTATTTTCCTGAGTTCTCTGTCTTCTGTACCTTTTCCATTCTCTAGTACACCTAGTTTTTGCCTCCCTACACCTTTGGGTGAACCAAGGACTCGTTCTGTTCTTCCCATTATTTCTGTTTCCCTTGGGAACAAACCTCTCCTCTGCCTCCTTGCATTTTGTTGCTACATAGTCCATCATTTCTTGTACTGGTTTTCCTGTCAGTTCCCTCTCCCACTGAATGTCTTGAAGGAAGTTCCTCATGCCTGAGTAATTCCCCCTTTTGTAGTTTGGTTTTTCCCAGCCTATTCCTGCTACTCTCTCCACTTGGAGCTCAACTATGTAGTCGAAGCACAGAACCACATGATCACTAGCTCCCAGGGGCCTTTCATACATGATACCCTCGATGTCCGAACTACTCATGGTGAATACAAGGTCCAGCCTTGCTGGTTCATCCTCTCCTCTCTCTCTGGTAGTGTCTCTAACATGTTGATGCATGAGGTTTTCCAGTACCACATCCATCATCTTGGCTCTCCATGTTTCGGGACCCCCATGGGGCTCCAGGTTTTCCCAGTCAATCTCCTTGTGATTGAAATCACCCATAACTAGTAACTTTGCTCCCCCCATGTGTGCTCTCCTGGCCACCTCGGCTAGTGTGTCGATCATTGCTCTGTTGCTCTCATCGTATTCTTCTCTTGGCCTCCTGCAGTTCTGTGGTGGGTTGTACATTACTGCAATTATCACCTTATGTCCCTCAGACTGGATTGTTCCTACTAAGTAGTCCCTTTCGCCCATGCCATCCATTCCTTCCATTTTCTCAAAATCCCACTGGTTTTTAATGAGCAGTGCAACTCCTCCTCCTCCTCTCCTCCCTCTGTCTTTCCTGAGGATTTGGTATCCGGATGGAAAGATTGAATCTGTTATTATTCTGGTGTCTCTTTGATTCTTTCGTGCCACTCCTCATACTTGTTTGTTATTCCATCTGCATTTGTATACCACATCTTCAACTTCTTTTCTAAGACTGTGGTCTGGGAGGTATATTGGGGTTGGGGAAGTGGGAGACCTGGTAAGGAACTATGGGCTGTTGCTGTGGGGGTGGAGTTTGTAATGTAGTGGGTGGGGGCATTAGATGTGGCATGGTTGTTTTGATTTAGAGTGTTTGGTTGCACTGGGGTTGACCTGGTTGGAAGGCTTCTATAGGAAGTTGTGAGGGAGGCTGTATTTGATCTTCTTCCTGGGTCTGGGATCTCCTGTCTGTCTTCTCCATCCCCTTTCTTTCCTCCTTTCGCCTTTGTACCATCTCCCTCCGTTTCTGCCTTTCTTCTTGTGTTCTGTCACGGTCGAGATACACCTTCCTGTATGCCAGCATGTCCCTTAATCGTGCTTTCTCCTGTGTACTCACCTATACTCACCTATTTGTGGTTGCAGGGGTCGAGTCTTAGCTCCTGGCCCCGCCTCTTCACCGGTTGCTACTGGGCCCTCTCTCTCCCCGCTCCATGAGCTTTATCAAACCTCGTCTTAAAACTGTGTATGGTTCCTGGCTCCACTACGTCATTTTCTAGGCTATTCCACTGCCTTACAACTCTATGACTGAAGAAATACTTCCTAATATCTCTCTGACTCATTTGTGTCTTCAACTTCCAATTGTGGCCTCTTGTTTCTGTGTCCCCTCCCTGGAACATCCTGTCTTTGTCCACCTTGTCTATTCCACGCAGTATTTTATATGTCGTTATCATGTCTCCCCTGACCCTCCTGTCCTCCAGCGTCGTCAGGCCGATTTCCCTTAATCTTTCTTCATAGGACATTCCCCTTAGCTCTGGAACTAACCTTGTCGCAAACCTTTGTACTTTCTCTAGTTTCTTGACGTGCTTTATCAAGTGCGGGTTCCAAACTGGTGCTGCATACTCCAGTATGGGCCTGACATACACGGTGTACAGTGTCTTGAACGATTCCTTACTAAGGTATCGGAATGCTGTTCTCAGGTTTGCCAGGCGCCCATATGCTGCAGCAGTTATCTGATTGATGTGTACTTCCGGAGACATGCTCGGTGTTATACTCACCCCATGATCTTTCTCCTTGAGTGAGGTTTGCAGTCTTTGACCACCTAGCCTATACTCTGTGGTCTTCTGTGCCCTTCCCCTATCTTCGTGACTTTGCATTTGGCAGGATTAAATTCGAGAAGCCATTTGCTGGACCAGGTGTCCAGTCTGTCCAGGTCTCTTTGAAGTCCTGCCTGGTCCTCATCAGATTTAATTCTCCTCATTAACTTCACATCATCTGCAAACAGGGACACTTCTGAGTCTAACCCTTCCATCATGTCGTTCACATATACCAAAAATAGCATTGGTCCTAGGACCGACCCCTGTGGGGCCCCGCTCGTCACAGGTGCCCACTGTGATACATCATTACGTACCATGACTCGTTGTTGCCTCCCTGTCAGGTATTCTCTGATCCATTGCAGTGCCCTTCCTGTTATATGCGCCTGATGCTCTAGCTTCTGCACTAATCTCTTGTGAGGAACTGTGTCAAAGGCCTTCTTGCAGTCCAAGAAGATGCAATCAACCCACCCCTCTCTCTCGTGTCTTACTTCTGTTATTTTATCATAAAACTCCAGAAGGTTTGTGACACAGGATTTGCCTTCCGTGAATCCGTGCTGGTTGGCATTTATACTCTTGTTCCATTCCAGGTGCTCCACCACTCTCCTCCTGATAATCTTCTCCATAATTTTGCATACTATACACGTCAATGACACAGGTCCATAGTTTAGTGCCTCTTTTCTGTCTCCTTTTTTAAAAATGGGAACTACATTTGCCGTCTTCCATACCTCAGGTAGTTGCCCAGTTTCCAGGGACGTGTTGAAGATTGTGGTAAGTGGCACGCACAACATATCTGCTCCCTCTCTAAGGACCCACGGGGAGATGTCCGGTCCCATTGCCTTTGAGGTATCGATGTCCCTTAGCAGTTTCTTCACCTCCTCCTCATCTGTATGTATGTCGTCCAACACTTGTTGGTGTATTCCTTGCTGGTGTCCCCATCTGGTCTGTCCCCCCAGAGTCCTTCCTGTCTCTACTGTAAATACTTCCTTAAATCTCGTGTTGAGCTCCTCACATACCTCTTGATCGTTTCTTGTGAGTTCTCCACCTTCTTTCCTCAGCCTTATCACCTGTGTGTGTGTGTGTGTGTGTGTGTGTGTGTGTGTGTGTGTGTGTGTGTGTGTGCTGTTACTATTGATATGTTACTGTTAGGCTACTGTTGTTATTTTACTGTTAGTTTACTGTTGTTATGTTACTGTTAGGTTACTGTTGTTATGTTACTGTTAGGTTACTGTTATGTTACTGTTAGGTTACTGTTGTTAGGTTACTGTTATATTACTGCTGTTGTGTTACTTTTAGGTTACTGTTGTTATGTTACTGTTAGGCTACTGTTGTTATTTTACTGTTATGTTACTGTTGTTATGTTACTGTTAGGTTACTGTTGTTATGTTACTGTTAGGTTACTGTTGTTATGTTACTGTTAGGTTACTGTTATGTTACTGTTAGGTTACTGTTGTTAGGTTACTGTTATATTACTGCTGTTGTGTTACTTTTAGGTTACTGTTATGTTACTGTTAGGCTACTGTTGTTATTTTACTGTTATGTTACTGTCGTTATGTTACTGTTAGGTTACTGTTTTTATGTTACTGTTATGTTGCATTTGTTATGTTACTAATGTTATGTTACTGTTATGTTGCTCTTTTTATGTTACTGTTGTTATGTTACTGTTAGGCTACTGTTGTTATTTTACTGTTAGGTTACTGTTATGTTACTGTTAGGTTACTGTTGTTATGTTACTGTTAGGTTACTGTTATGCTACTGTTAGGTTACTGTTGTTATGTTACTGTTAGGTTACTGTTGTTATGTTACTGTTAGGCTACTGTTGTTATGTTACTGTTCTTACATTACTACTGTTGTTTTACTGCTATTATGTTACTGTTATTATGCTTCTGTTGATATATTACTGCTGTTATGTTACTGTTATGTTACTGTTACGTTATTTTTGTTATATTACTGTTGTTAGGTCACTGTTATATTACTGTTGTTAGGTTACTGTTATATTACTGTTGTTAGGTTACTGATATATTACTGTTGTTAGGTTACTGTTATATTACTGTTGTTCGGTTACTGTTATATTACTGTTGTTCGGTTACTGTTATATTACTGTTGTTAGGTTACTGTTATATTTCTGTTGTTAGGTTACTGTTATATTACTGTTGTTCGGTTACTGTTATATTACTGTTGTTCGGTTACTGTTATATTACTGTTAGGTTACTGTTATATTACTGTTGTTCGGTTACTGTTATATTACTGTTGTTAGGTTACTGCTATATTACTGTTGTTCGGTTACTGTTATATTACTGTTGTTCGGTTACTGTTATATTACTGTTGTTCGGTTACTGTTATATTACTGTTGTTAGGTTACTGTTATATTACTGTTGTTCGGTTACTGTTATATTACTGTTGTTCGGTTACTGTTATATTACTGTTGTTAGGTTACTGCTATATTACTGTTGCTATGTTACTGTTATGTTGCATTTGTTATGTTACTGTTGTTATGTTACTGTTATATTATTGCTGTTATGTCACTGTTATATTACTGTTCTTATATTACTGTTGTTAGGTTTTTGTTATATTACTGTTGTTATGTTACTGTTATGTTACTGTTGTTACGTTACTGCTGTTATTTCACTGTTATTATATTAAGGTTATATTACTTTTGTTATGTTACTGTTGTATGCTACTGTTATGTTACTGTTGTTATATTACTGTTCTTATATTACTGTTGTTATATACTGTTGTTATATTACTGTTGTTATATTACTGTTATTATATTACTGTTGTTATATTACTGCCCTCATGTTACTGTTAATACCTGTGAAACACTCCTATTATTACTCTCTCTCTCTCTCTCTCTCTCTCTCTCTCTCTCTCTCTCTCTCTCTCTCTCTCTCTCTCTCTTTTTTTTTTTTACACAGGGTTTGACAAGGTTAAGGATCCCTAGCTTTATTGACAGCTATATTACAGGTTAAGGATTCCTAACTTTATTGGCAAGCTAAGAGCTGTTACCTACATCAGCTCATTTGAAAGCATTTTTATTGTTATGAGACATACAAGTAGGGAACAGGATGAAGTTGAAGCCATCTGTGGGCTAGCATTCTCATTTGATCAACTGACTTTATCTCGTTGACATCATTATGCTGTACGAATGTGTTCCATACTCGAGTCATCTTGGGTATGTATGATCTCAGATGGAGTGATGTTCTGGAGAAGGGTACAGCCAGAGTGAAGTTGCTGCTTTCTGCCCGTCTTGTGGCATAAAAGCTTGTTTCACGCTGTCCTCGAAGTGGATCCAAGTGTGGTATTTTGACAATACTGGCCTTGTACGTAACAGTAAGGCCACCAACATCCCTCCTGTGTTGAAGGCTCTGCTGAAATGACAGATCTATCCAGGATGGGTCCAGGCGAGAGATGAGACGTCTTGCTCTGTTCTCTACTCTGTCAAGCAGTCGCAGATGAGAGGGGAGGCAGGCAAACCAAGAAAGTGGCCTGGTGGCCTGGGGTGGCCTGGTGGCCTGGTGGCTAAAGCTCCCGCTTCATACACGGAGGGCCCGGGTTCGATTCCCGGCGGGTGGAAACATTTCGACACGTTTCCTTACACCTGTTGTCCTGTTCACCTAGCAGCAAATAGGTACCTGGGTGTTAGTCGACTGGTGTGGGTCGCATCCTGGGGGACAAGATTAAGGACCCCAATGGAAATAAGTTAGACAGTCCTCGATGACGCACTGACTTTCTTGGGTTATCCTGGGTGGCTAACCCTCCGGGGTTAAAAATCCGAACGAAATCTTATCTCTTATCTTATCTCTTAAAGTGGAGCATACTCAAGGTGTGAGCGTACTTGTGCCTCGTACAGGACCTTGCAACCCCTACTGTCAAGCAGATGCGAGATACGGCGAAGTGCTGTAAGCTTCCTGGCTGCCTTGTTTGCAAGATTTACAACATGGTTCTTCATGGTTAGTTTGGAGTCAAATTTCACCCCAAGGATATCAACTTCTTCTCCAGGTGCCAACATCCTCCCATTCATCCTTACTACTGCACCAGCATTACCATCATGGTGCCTAGAGACCATCATCATTTGTGTTTTCTCAGGTGCAAATGTTACTTGCCATCTATTTCCCCAAGCTGATATAGCTCTCAGCTGGTGATTGATGTAGCTTAGAGCAGCTGGCATTTCTTCTCTTGGATAAGTGAATGTCAGTGTACAGTCGTCTGCATATGCATGTGATTCTGGGATGAGATGAAGAAGGTCGTTGAAGTAGACATTCCATGACAATGGACCCAGCATGCTTCCTTGTGGAACGCTTGCCCCAATAGGATGCCTTGCTGATTCCGTTCCATTGAGGACTACACTTAGAGATCTACCATGAAGGTAATCACTGAGGAAACATAGCGTAGAGCCTGCAATTCCCAGTGCTTGAAGTTTTGCTAAGAGGCCCTGGTGCCACACCCGGTCGAAAGCGCCAGCAATGTCCAGTGCTACCACACAGCTGACTTTGGATTCATCCAGTGACTGGTGCCACTTAGTGGAGAGGTTTAACAACAGATCAGCAGCAGAGTAACCTTTCCTGAAGCCATATTGACGATCACAAAGTAGTGAGTGGTAGTCATTTGTCTTGAGATTATTGTCTCAAGGATCTTACCAGTGATTGACAGGAGTGACACTGGTCTGTAGTTGCTGATTTCTGCTCTGCTCTTCTTTTTGTGAACAGGGACTACATTTGCCTCTTTCCATAGAGAGGGCCATTTACACTGTACTAGGCAGTGCTGAAAGATGCGAGTTAGAGGTGCTGCTAGCTGGTCTGCACATCTTCTCAACAATCTTGGGCTCAACTTGTCTGGGCCCACAGCCTTTTCTTGGTCAAGTGATTTAAGAAGGAAATGCACCTCCTCATGCCTTATTGTCACCACTGACAGTTTTGACACAGTTCTCTCTCTCTCTCTCTCTCTCTCTCTCTCTCTCTCTCTCTCTCTCTCTCTCTCTCTCTCTCTCTCTCTCTCTCTCTTACAGAGTGTTTTACAAGTAATAAATTACCAACAATACGTAAAATAAAAGGACACAAGTGCAACTAATGTGACAATTTATTGTGGCAACGTTTCGCTTGACAAAGCTCCTGGAGAGCGAAACGTTGCTTCAATAAAATGTCACATTAGTTGCACTTGTGTCCGTTTACTTTACATACGTGTTTTACAAAGTTAGTTTAAGGCTCCTAGCTTATTTACAAGCTAAGAGCTGTTACCTACATCAACTGTTACCTACATCAACTGTTACCTGCATCAACTGTTACCTACATCAACTGATACCTACATCAACTGATACCTACATCAAGTGATACCTACATCAACTGATACCTACATCAACTGATACCTACATCAACTGATACCTACATCAAGTGAAACCTACATCAACTGATACCTACATCAACTGATACCTACATCAACTGATACCTACATCAACTGATACCTACATCAACTGATACCTACATCAACTGATACCTACATCAAGTGATACCTACATCAACTGATACCTACATCAACTGATACCTACATCAACTGATACCTACATCAAGTGATACCTACATCAACTGATACCTACATCAACTGGTACCTACATCAAGTGATACCTACATCAACTGATACCTACATCAGCTGTTACCTACATCAACTGATACCTACATCAAGTGATACCTACATCAAGTGATACCTACATCAACTGATACCTACATCAACTGATACCTACATCAACTGATACCTACATCAGCTGTTACCTACATCTACTGATACCTACATCAGCTGTTACCTACATCAACTGATACCTACATCAACTGATACCTACATCAACTGATACCTACATCAACTGATACCTACACCAACTGATACCTACATCAGCTGTTACCTACATCAACTGTTACCTACATCAACTGATACCTGCATCAACTGATACCTACATCAACTGATACCTACATCAACTGACACCTACATCAATTGATACCTACATCAGCTGTTACGTACATCAACTGATACATACATCAACTGTTACCTACATCAACTGATACCTATATCAGCTGTTACACACATCAACTGATACCTACATCAACTGATACCTCCATCAACTGATACCTATATCAACTGATACCTACATCAACTGATACCTACATAAACTGATACCTACATCAACTGATACCTACATCAACTGATACCTACGTCAGCTGTTACTTACATCAACTGATACCTACATCAGCTGTTACCTACGTCAACTGATACCTACATCATCTGATACCTACATCAACTGATACCTACATCAACTGATACCTACATCAACTGATACCTACATCAACTGATACCTACATCAGGTGTTACCTACATCAACTGATACCTACATCAGCTGTTACCTACATCAACTGTTACCTACATAAACTGATACCTGAATCAACTGATACCTACATCAACTGATACCTACATCAACTCATACCTACATCAACTGATACCTACATCAGCTGTTACCTACATCAACTGATACCTACATCAACTGTTACCTACATCAACTGATACCTACATCAGCTGTTACCTACATCAACTGATACCTACATCAACTGATACCTACATCAACTGATACCTACATCAGCTGTTACCTACATCAACTGATACCTACATCAACTGTTACATACATCAACTGATACCTACATCAACTGATACCTACATCAACTGATACCTACATCAACTGTTACCTACATCAACTGATACCTACATCAACTGATACCTACATCAGCTGTTACCTACATCAGCTGTTACCTACATCAACTGTTACCTACATCAACTGATACCTACATCAACTGATACCTACATCAATTGTTACCTGCATCAACTGATACCTACATCAACTGTTACCTACATCAACTGATGCCTACATCAACTGTTACCTACATCAACTGATATCTACATCAACTGATACCTACATCAACTGTTACCTACATCAACCGATACCTACATCAACTGATACCTACATCAACTGATACCTACATCAACTGATACCTACATCAACTGATACCTACATCAACTGATACCTACATCAGCTGTTACCTACATCAGCTGTTACCTACATCAACTATTACCTACATCAACTGATACCTACATCAACTGTTACCTACATCAAAGGATACCTACATCAACTGATACCTACATCAATTGTTACCTGCATCAACTGATACCTACATCAACTGTTACCTACATCAACTAATACCTACATCAACTGTTACTTACATCAACTGATACCTACATCAACTGATACCTACATCAACTGTTACTTACATCAACTGATACCTACATCCACTGTTACCTACATCAACAGATACCTACATCAACTGTTACCTACATCAACTGATACCTACATCAACTGATACCTACATCAACTGTTACCTACAACAACTGATATTTACATCAACTGATACCTCCATCAACTGATACCTATATCAACTGATACCTACATCAACTGATACCTACATAAACTGATACCTACATCAACTGATACCTACATCAACTGATACCTACGTCAGCTGTTACTTACATCAACTGATACCTACATCAGATGTTACCTACGTCAACTGATACCTACATCATCTGATACCTACATCAACTGATACCTACATCAACTGATACCTACATCAACTGATACCTACATCAACTGATACCTACATCAGGTGTTACCTACATCAACTGATACCTACATCAGCTGTTACCTACATCAACTGTTACCTACATAAACTGATACCTGAATCAACTGATACCTACATCAACTGATACCTACTTCAACTCATACCTACATCAACTGATACCTACATCAGCTGTTACCTACATTAACTGATACCTACATCAACTGTTACCTACATCAACTGATACCTACATCAGCTGTTACCTACATCAACTGATACCTACATCAACTGATACCTACATCAACTGATACCTACATCAGCTGTTACCTACATCAACTGATACCTACATCAACTGATACCTACATCAACTGATACCTACATCAACTGATACCTACATCAACTGATACCTACATCAACTGATACCTACATCAACTGATACCTACATCAGCTGTTACCTACATCAGCTGTTACCTACATCAACTGTTACCTACATCAACTGATACCTACATCAACTGATACCTACATCAATTGTTACCTGCATCAACTGATACCTACATCAACTGTTACATACATCAACTGATGCCTACATCAACTGTTACCTACATCAACTGATATCTACATCAACTGATACCTACATCAACTGTTACCTACATCAACTGATACCTACATCAACTGATACCTACATCAACTGATACCTACATCAACTGATACCTACATCAACTGATACCTACATCAGCTGTTACCTACATCAGCTGTTACCTACATCAACTATTACCTACATCAACTGATACCTACATCAACTGTTACCTACATCAACTGATACCTACATCAACTGATACCTACATCAATTGTTACCTGCATCAACTGATACCTACATCAACTGTTACCTACATCAACTAATACCTACATCAACTGTTACCTACATCAACTGATACCTACATCAACTGATACCTACATCAACTGTTACTTACATCAACTGATACCTACATCAACTGTTACCTACATCAACAGATACCTACATCAACTGTTACCTACATCAACTGATACCTACATCAACTGATACCTACATCAACTGTTACCTACAACAACTGATATTTACATCAACTGTTACCTACATCAACTGATACCTACATCAATTGATACCTACATCAACAGTTACCTACATCAACTGATACCTACGTCAACTGTTACCTACATCAACTGATACCTACATCAACTGATACCTACATCAACTGATACCTACATCAACTGTTACCTACATTAACTGATACCTATATCAACTGTTACCTACATCAACTGATACCTACATCAAGTGATACCTACATCAGCTGTTACCTACATCATCTGATACCTACATCAACTGTTACCTACATCAACTGATACCTACATCAGCTGTTGCCTACATCAAATGATACCTACATCAGCTGTTACCTACATCAACTGATACCCACATCAACTGATACCTACATCAACTGATACCTACATCAGCTGTTACCTACATCAACTGTTACCTGCATCAGCTGTTACCTACATCAACTGATACCTACCTCAGCTGTTACCAACATCAACTGATTCCTACATCAACTGATACCTACATCAACTGATAACTACATCAACTCTTACCTACATCAACTGTTACCTACATCAGCTATTACCTACATCTACTGATACCTACATCAGCTGTTACCTATATCAACTGATACCTACATCAACTGATACCTACATCAACTGACACTTACATCAACTGATACCTACACCAACTGATACCTACATCAGCTGTTACCTACATCAACTGTTACCTACATCAACTGATACCTGCATCAACTGATAAGTACATCAACTGATACCTACATCAACTGACACCTACATCAATTGATACCTACATCAGCTGTTACGTACATCAACAGATACATACATCAACTGTTACCTACATCAACTGATACCTATATCAGCTGTTACATACATCAACTGATACCTACATCAACTGATACCTCCATCAACTGATACCTATATCAACTGATACCTACATTAACTGATACCTACATAAACTGATACCTACATCAACTGATACCTACATCAACTGATACCTACGTCAGCTGTTACCTACATCAACTGATACCTACATCAGCTGTTACCTACATCAACTGTTACCTACATCAGCTGTTACGTACATCAATTGATATCTACATCAACTGATACCTACATCAACTGATGCCTACATCAACTGATACCTACATCAACTGATACCTACATCAACTGATAACTACATCAACTGATACCTACATCAGCTGTTACCTACATCAACTGATACCTACATCAGCTGTTACCTACATCAACTGATACCTACATCAGCTGTTACGTACATCAACTGATACCTACATCAGCTGTTACCTACATCAACTGATACATACATCAGCTGTTACCTACATCAACTGATACCTACATCAGCTGTTACCTACATCAACTGATACCTACATCAACTGATGCCTACATCAACTGGTACCTACATCAACTGATACCTACATCAACTGATACCTACATCAACAGTTACCTACATCACCTGATACCTACATCAACAGTTACCTACATCACCTGATACCTACATCAGCTGATACCTACATCAACTGATACCTACATCAACTGAAACCTACATCAGCTGTTACCTACATCAACTGATATCTACATCAACTGATACCTACATCAGTTGATACCTACATCATCTGAAACCTACATCTACTGTTACCTACATCACCTGTTAAATACATCATTTGTTACCTACATCAACTGTTACCTACATCTGTTGTTACCTACATCAACTGTTACCTACATCAACTGTTACCTATATCAGCTGTTACCTACATCAGCTGTTACCTACATCAACTGTTACCTGCATCACCTGTTACCTACATGAACTGTTACCTACATCAATTGTTACCTGCATCACCTGTTACCTACATCAGTCGTTACCTACATCAACTGATACCTACATCAGTTCTTATCTACATCAACTGATACCTACATCAGCTGTTACCTACATCAACTGATACCTACATCAGCTGTTACCTACATCAACTGATACCTACATCAGTTCTTATCTACATCAACTGATACCTACATCAGCTGTTACCTACATCAACTGATACCTACATCAGCTGTTACCTACATCAACTGATACCTACATCAGTTCTTATCTACATCAACTGATACCTACATCAGCTGTTACCTAAATCAACTGATACCTATATCAACTGATATCAACATCAACTGATTCCTACATCAGCTGTTACCTACATAACTGATACCTACATCAACTGATACCTACATCAACTGATATCTACATCAACTGTTACCTACATCAACTGATACCTACATCAACTGATACCTACATCAGCTGTTACCTACATCAACTGATACTTACATCAACTGTTACCTACATCAAATGATACCTACATCAGCTGTTACCTACATCAACTGATACCTACATCAACTGATACCTACATAAACTGATACCTACATCAGCTGTTACCTACATCAACTGATACCTACATCAACTGATACCTACATCAGCTGTTACCTACATCAACTGATACCTACATCAACTGATACCTACATCAGCTGCTACCTACATCAGCTGCTACCTACATCAACTGATACCTACATCAACAGATACCTACAATAACTGATACCTACATCAGCTGCTACCTACATCAACTGATACCTACATCAACTGATACCTACATCAGCTGTTACCTACATCAACTGATACCTACATCAACTGATACCTACATCAGCTGCTACCTACATCAACTGATACCTACATCAACTGATACCTACAACAGCTGTTACCTACATCAACTGTTACCTGCATCAACTGATACCTACATCAACTGATACCTACATCAGCTGTTACCTACATGAAGTGTTACCTACATCAACTGATACCTACATCAGCTCTTACCTACATCAACTGATACCTACATCAGCTGTTACCTACATCAACTGTTACCTACATCAACTGTTACCTACATCAATTGTTACCTACATCACCTGTTACCTACATCAATTGCTACCTACATCAATTGTTACCTACATCACCTGTTACCTACATCACCTGTTACCTACATCAATTGTTACCTACATCACCTGTTACCTACATCAATTGTTACCTACATCAATTGTTACCTACATCACCTGTTACCTACATCAATTGTTACCTACATCAATTGTTACCTACATCACCTGTTACCTACATCAACTGTTACCTACATCAATTGTTACCTACATCAATTGTTACCTACATCAATTGTTACCTACATCAATTGTTACCTACATCACCTGTTACCTACATCACCTGTTACCTACATCACCTGTTACCTACATCACCTGTTACCTACATCAATTCATCAATTGTTACCTACATCAATTGTTACCTACATCAACTGTTACCTACATCACCTGTTACCTACATCAACTGTTACCTACATCACCTGTTACCTACATCAATTCATCAATTGTTACCTACATCAATTGTTACCTACATCAACTGTTACCTACATCAACTGTTACCACATCAGCTGTTACCTACATCAACTGTTACCTACATCAGCTGTTACCTACATCAACTGTTACCTACATGAGCTGTTACCTACATCAACTGTTACCTACATCAGTTGTTACCTACATCAACTGTTACGTACATCAATTGTTACCTACATCACCTGTTACCTACATCATTTGTTACCTACATCACCTGTTACCTACATCACCTGTTACCTACATCAACTGTTACCTACATCACCTGTTACCTACATCAATTGTTACCTACATCACCTGTTACCTACATCACCTGTTACCTACATCACCTGTTACCTACATCAACTGTTACCTACATCAATTGTTACCTACATCACCTGTTACCTACATCAATTGTTACCTACATCACCTGTTACCTACATCACCTGTTACCTACATCAACTGTTACCTACATCAACTGTTACCTACATCACCTGTTACCTACATCAATTGTTACCTACATCACCTGTTACCTACGTCACCTGTTACCTACATCAACTGTTACCTACATCACCTGTTACCTACATCAATTGTTACCTACATCACCTGTTACCTACATCACCTGTTACCTACATCACCTGTTACCTACATCAATTGTTACCTACATCACCTGTTACCTACATCACCTGTTACCTACATCACCTGTTACCTACATCAATTGTTACCTACATCACCTGTTACCTACATCACCTGTTACTTACATCAACTGTTACCTACATCACCTGTTACCTACATCAGCTGATAACTACATCAACTGTTACCTACATCAACTGTTACCTACATCAACTGTTACCTACATCACCTGTTACCTACATCACCTGTTACCTACATCAATTGTTACCTACATCAATTGTTACCTACATCAATTGTTACCTACATCAACTGTTACCTACATCACCTGTTACCTACATCAATTGTTACCTACATCACCTGTTACCTACATCAACTGTTACCTACATCACCTGTTACCTACATCAATTGTTACCTACATCACCTGTTACCTACATCACCTGTTACCTACATCAACTGTTACCTACATCACCTGTTACCTACATCACCTGTTACCTACATCAATTGTTACCTACATCAGCTGATAACTACATCAACTGTTACCTACATCAACTGTTACCTACATCAACTGTTACCTACATCAGCTGATAACTACATCAACTGTTACCTACATCAACTGTTACCTACATCAGCTGATAACTACATCAACTGTTACCTACATCAGCTGATAACTACATCAACTGTTACCTACATCAACTGTTACCTACATCAACTGTTACCTACATCAGCTGATAACTACATCAACTGTTACCTACATCAACTGTTACCTACATCAACTGTTACCTACATCAGCTGATAACTACATGAACTGTTACCTACATCAACTGTTACCTACATGAACTGTTACCTACATCAACTGTTACCTACATCAACTTTTACCTACATCAACTGTTACCTACATCAGCTGTTACCTACATGAACTCTTACCTACATGAACTGTTACCTACATGAACTGTTACCTATATCAACTGTTACCTACATCAACTGTTACCTACATCAACTGTTTCCTACATCAACTGTTACCTACATCAACTGATTCCTACATCAGCTGTTACCTACATAAACTGTTACCTACATCAACTGTTACCTACATCAACTTTTACCTATATCAACTGTTTCCTACATCAACTGTTACCTAAATCAACTGATTCCTACATCAACTGTTACCTAAATCAACTGATTCCTACATCAGTTGTTTCCTACATCAACTGTTACCTACATCAATTGTTACCTACATCACCTGTTACCTACATCAATTGTTACCTACATCACCTGTTACCTACATCACCTGTTACCTACAGCAACTGTTACCTACATCACCTGTTACCTACATCAATTGTTACCTACATCACCTGTTACCTACATCACCTGTTACCTACATCACCTGTTACCTACATCAACTGTTACCTACATCAATTGTTACCTACATCACCTGTTACCTACATCAATTGTTACCTACATCACCTGTTACCTACATCACCTGTTACCTACATCAACTGTTACCTACATCAACTGTTACCTACATCACCTGTTACCTACATCAATTGTTACCTACATCACCTGTTACCTACATCACCTGTTACCTACATCAACTGTTACCTACATCACCTGTTACCTACATCAATTGTTACCTACATCACCTGTTACCTACATCACCTGTTACCTACATCACCTGTTACCTACATCAATTGTTACCTACATCACCTGTTACCTACATCACCTGTTACCTACATCACCTGTTACCTACATCAATTGTTACTTACATCACCTGTTACCTACATCACCTGTTACTTACATCAACTGTTACCTACATCACCTGTTACCTACATCAGCTGATAACTACATCAACTGTTACCTACATCAACTGTTACCTACATCAACTGTTACATACATCACCTGTTACCTACATCACCTGTTACCTACATCAATTGTTACCTACATCAATTGTTACCTACATCAATTGTTACCTACATCAACTGTTACCTACATCACCTGTTACCTACATCAATTGTTACCTACATCACCTGTTACCTACATCAACTGTTACCTACATCACCTGTTACCTACATCAATTGTTACCTACATCACCTGTTACCTACATCACCTGTTACCTACATCAACTGTTACCTACATCACCTGTTACCTACATCACCTGTTACCTACATCAATTGTTACCTACATCAGCTGATAACTACATCAACTGTTACCTACATCAACTGTTACCTACATCAACTGTTACCTACATCAGCTGATAACTACATCAACTGTTACCTACATCAACTGTTACCTACATCAGCTGATAACTACATCAACTGTTACCTACATCAGCTGATAACTACATCAACTGTTACCTACATCAACTGTTACCTACATCAACTGTTACCTACATCAGCTGATAACTACATGAACTGTTACCTACATCAACTGTTACCTACATCAACTGTTACCTACATCAGCTGATAACTACATGAACTGTTACCTACATCAACTGTTACCTACATGAACTGTTACCTACATCAATTGTTACCTACATCAACTTTTACCTACATCAACTGTTACCTACATCAGCTGTTACCTACATGAACTCTTACCTACATGAACTGTTACCTACATGAACTGTTGCCTATATCAACTGTTACCTACATCAACTGTTACCTACATCAACTGTTTCCTACATCAACTGGTACCTACATCAACTGATTCCTACATCAGCTGTTACCTACATAAACTGTTACCTACATCAACTGTTACCTACATCAACTTTTACCTACATCAACTGTTTCCTACATCAACTGTTACCTAAATCAACTGATTCCTACATCAACTGTTACATAAATCAACTGATTCCTTCATCAGTTGTTACCTACATAAACTGTTACCTACATCAACTTTTACCTACATCAACTGTTTCCTACAACAGTTACCTACATCAACTGATTCCTACATCAGTTGTTACCTACATAAACTGTTACCTACATCACTTGTTACCTACATCAACTGTTTCCTACATCAACTGTTACATACATCAACTGTTACCTACATCAGTTGTTACCTACATCAACTGTTACCTACATCACTTGTTACCTACATCAACCTGTGCCTACATCAGTTGTTACCTACATCAACTGGTACCTACATCACTTGTTACCTACATCAACCTGTGCCTACATCAGTTGTTACCTACATCAGCTGTTACCTACGTCAACTGTTTCCTACATCAACTGTTACCTACATCAACTGTTACCTACATCACCTGCTATCTACATCAACTGTTACCTAAATCTACCGTTACCTACATCAACTGGTACATACATACTCTGTTACCTACGTCAACTGTTACCTACATCAACTGTTATCTACATCAACTGTTACCTATATCAACTGTTACCTACATAAGCTGCTGTCTACATCAGTTATTACCTACATCAACAGCCACCATCAACACAGCCACCATCAACACAGCCACCATCAACACAGCCACCATCAACACAGCCTCCATCAACACAGCCACCATCAACACAGCCACCATCAACACAGCCACCATCAACACAGCCACCATCAACACAGCCACCATCAACACAGCCACCATCAACACAGCCACCATCAACACAGCCACTATCAACACAGCCACCATCAACACAGCCACCATCAACACAGCCACCATCAACACAGCCACCATCAACACAGCCACCATCAACACAGCCACCATCAACACAGCCACCATCAACACAGCCACCATCAACACAGCCACTATCAACACAGCCACCATCAACACGGCCACCCTCAACACAGCCACCATCAACACAGCCACTATCAACACAGCCACCATCAACACGGCCACCATCAACACAGCCACCATCAACACAGCCACCATCAACACAGCCACCATCAACACAGCCACCATCAACACAGCCACCATCAACACAGCCACCATCAACACAGCCACCATCAACACAGCCACTATCAACACAGCCACCATCAACACGGCCACCATCAACACAGCCACCATCAACGCAGCCACCATCAACACAGCCACCATCAACACAGCCACCATCAACACAGCCACCATCAACACAGCCACCATCAACACAGCCACTATCAACACAGCCACCATCAACACAGCCACCATCAACACAGCCACCATCAACACAGCCACCATCAACACAGCCACCATCAACACAGCCACCATCAACACAGCCACCATCAACACAGCCACCATCAACACAGCCACTATCAACACAGCCACCATCAACACGGCCACCATCAACACAGCCACCATCAACGCAGCCACCATCAACACAGCCCCCACGAACACGGCCACCATCAACACAGCCACCATCAATACAACCACCATCAACACAGCCACCATCAACACATCACCTGTTACCTACATCAACTGTTACCTACATCAGCTGTTACCTACATGAACTCTTACCTACATGAACTGTTACCTACATGAACTGTTACCTACATCAACTGTTACCTACATCAACTGTTACCTACATCAACTGTTTCCTACATCAACTGTTACCTACATCAACTGATTCCTACATCAGCTGTTACCTACATGAACTGTTACCTACATCAACTGTTACCTACATGAACTCTTACCTACATGAACTGTTACCTACATGAACTGTTACCTACATGAACTGTTACCTACATAAACTGTTACCTACATCAGCTGTTACCTACATCAACTGTTTCCTACATCAACTGTTACCTACATCAACTGATTCCTACGTCAGTTGTTACCTACATAAACTGTTACCTACATCAACTGTTACCTACATCAACTTTTACCTACATCAACTGTTTCCTACATCAACTGTTACCTACATCAACTGATTCCTACGTCAGTTGTTACCTACATAAACTGTTACCTACATCAACTGTTACCTACATCAACTTTTACCTACATCAACTGTTTCCTACATCAACTGTTACCTACATCAACTGATTCCTACGTCAGTTGTTACCTACATAAACTGTTACCTACATCAACTGTTACCTACATCAACTTTTACCTACATCAACTGTTTCCTACATCAACTGTTACCTACATCAACTGATTCCTACGTCAGTTGTTACCTACATAAACTGTTACCTACATCAACTGTTACCTACATCAACTTTTACCTACATCAACTGTTTCCTACATCAACTGTTACCTACATCAACTGATTCCTACGTCAGTTGTTACCTACATAAACTGTTACCTACATCAACTGTTACCTACATCAACTTTTACCTACATCAACTGTTTCCTACATCAACTGTTACCTACATCAACTGATTCCTACATCAGTTGTTACCTACATAAACTGTTACCTACATCACTTGTTACCTACATCAACTGTTTCCTACATCAACTGTTACATACATCAACTGTTACCTACATCAGTTGTTACCTACATCAACTGTTACCTACATCACTTGTTACCTACATCAACCTGTGCCTACATCAGTTGTTACCTACATCAACTGTTACCTACATCACTTGTTACCTACATCAACATGTGCCTACATCTGTTGTTACCTTCATCAGCTGTTACCTACGTCAATTGTTTCCTACATCAACTGTTACCTACATCAACTGTTACCAACATCACCTGCTATCTACATCAACTGTTACCTAAATCTACCGGTACCTACATCAACTGGTACATACATACTCTGTTACCTACGTCAACTGTTACCTACATCAACTGTTATCTACATCAACTGTTACCTATATCAACTGTTACCTATATCAACTGTTACCTACATTAGCTGCTGTCTACATCAATTGTTACCTACATCAACAGTCACCATCAACACAGCCACCATCAACACAGCCACCATCAACACAGCCACCATCAACACAGCCTCCATCAACACAGCCACCATCAACACAGCCACCATCAACACAGCCACCATCAACACAGCCACCATCAACACAGCCACCATCAACACAGCCACCATCAACACAGCCACCATCAACACAGCCACCATGAACACAGCCACCATCAACACAGCCACCATCAACACAGCCACCATCAACACAGCCACTATCAACACAGCCACCATCAACACGGCCACCATCAACACAGCCACCATCAACACAGCCACTATCAACACAGCCACCATCAACACGGCCACCATCAACACAGCCACCATCAACACAGCCACCATCAACACAGCCACCATCAACACAGCCACCATCAACACAGCCACCATCAACACAGCCACCATCAACACAGCCACCATCAACACAGCCACTATCAACACAGCCACCATCAACACGGCCACCATCAACACAGCCACCATCAACACAGCCACCATCAACACAGCCACCATCAACACAGCCACTATCAACACAGCCACCATCAACACGGCCACCATCAACACAGCCACCATCAACACAGCCCCCACGAACACAGCCACCATCAACACAGCCACCATCAACACAGCCACCATCAACACAGCCACTATCAACACAGCCACCATCAACACGGCCACCATCAACACAGCCACCATCAACGCAGCCACCATCAACACAGCCACCATCAATACAACCACCATCAACACAGCCACCATCAACACAGACATCATCAACACATCCAGCATCAACACAGCCACCATCAACACAGCCACCAACAACACAGCCACCATCAACACATCCACCATCAACACAGCCACCATCAACACAGCCACCATCAACACAGCTACCGTCAACACAGCTCCATCAAGGGAGAGTGACCTAGTAGCGATCAGTGAAGAGGCGGGGCCAGGAGCTCGGACTCGACCCCCGCAACCTCAACTAGGTGAGTACAACTAGGTGAGTACAGCCACCATCAACACAGCCACCATCAGCACAGCCACCATCAACACAGCCACCATCAACACAGCCACCATCAACACAGCCACCATCAACACAGCCATAATCAACACAGTTACCATCAACACGGTCACCATCAACACATCCACCATTAACACAGCCACCATCAACACAGCCACCATCAACATGGCCACCATCAGCACAGCCACCATCACCACAGCCACTATCAACACACAGCCACCATCAACACAGCCACCATCAACACAACCACCATCAACACAGCCACCATCAACACAGCCACCATCAACACAGCCACTATCAACACAGCCACCATCAACACAGCCACCATCAACACAGCCACCATCAGCACAGCCTCCATTAACACAGCCACAATCAACACAGCCATAATCAACACAGCCACCATCAACACGGTCACCATCAACACAGCCACCATTAACGCAGCCACCATCAGCAGAGCCACCATCAACACAGCCACCATCAACACAGCCACCATCAACAGAGCCACCATCAACACAGCCACCATCAACACAGCCACCATCAACACAGCCACCAACAAAACAGCCACCATCAACACAGCCACCATCAACACAGCCACCATCAACACAGCCACCAACAAAACAGCCACCATCAACACAGCCACCATCAACACAGCCTCCATCAATACAGCAACCATCAACACACCCACCATCAACACACCCACCATCAACACAGCAACCATCAACACAGCCACCATCAACACAGCCACCATCAACACAGCCACCATCAGCACAGCCACCGTCAACACAGCCACCATCAACACAGCCACCATCAACACAGCCACCATCAACACAGACACCATCAACACAGCCACCATCAACACAGTTACCATCAGCACAGCCACCATCAACACAGCCACCATCAACACAGCCACCATCAACACAGCCACCGTCAACACAGCCACCATCAACACAGCCACCATCAGCACAGCCACCATCAACACAGCCACCATCAACACAGCCACCATCAACACAGCCACCATCAACACAGCCACCATGAGCACTGCTACCATCAACACAGCCACCATCAACACAGCCACCGTCAACACAGCCACCATCAACACAGCCACCATCAACACAGCCACCGTCAACACACTCACCATCAACACAGCCACCATCAACACAGCCACCATCAACCCAGCTACCATCAACACAGCCACCATCAACACAGCCATAATCAACACAGCCACCATCAATGCGGTCACCATCAACACAGCCACCATTAACACAGCCACCATCAGCAGAGCCACCATCAACACAGCCACCATCAACACGGCCACCATCAGCACAGCGACCATCACCACAGCGACCATCAACACAGCCACCATCAACACAGCCACCATCAAGACAGCCACCATCAACACAGCCACCATCAACACAGCCACCATCAACACAGCCACCATCAACACAGCCACTATCAACATAGCCACCATCAACACAGCCACCATCAACACAGCCACCATCAACACAGCCACCATCAACACAGCCACCATCAACACAGCAATAATCAACACAGCCACCATCAACACGGTCACCATCAACACAGCCACCATTAACACAGCCACCATCAGCAGAGCCACCATCTACACAGCCACCATCAACACAGCCACCATCAACACAGCCACCATCAACACAGCCACCGTCAACACAGCCACCATCAACACAGCCACCATCAACACAGCCACCATCAACACAGCCACCATCAACACAGCCACCATCAACACAGCCTCCATCAACACAGCCATCATCAACACAGCCATAATCAACACAGCCACTATCAACACGGTCACCATCAGCACAGCCACCATTAACACAGCCACCATCAGCAGAGCTACCATCAACACAGCCACCATCAACACGGCCACCATCAGCATAGCCTCCATCACCACAGCCACCATCACCACAGCCACCATCAACACAGCCACCATCAACATAGCCACCATCAACACAGCCACCATCAACACAGCCACCATCAAAACAGCCACCATCAACACAGCCACCATCAACACAGCAATCATCAACACAGCCATCATTAACACAAACACCATTTACACAGCTACCATCAACACAGCCACCATCAATACAGCCACCATCAACACAGGCACCATCAACACAGCCACCATCATCACAGCCACTATCAACACAGCCACCTTCAACACAGCCACCATCAACACAGCCAACATCAACACAGCCACAATCAACACAGCTACCATCAACACAGCCACCATCAGCACAGCCACCATCAACACAGCCATCATTAACACAGACACCATTAACACAGCTACCATCAACACAGCCACCATCAATACAGCCACCATCAACACAGCCACCATCAACACAGGCACCATCATCACAGCCACCATCAACACAGCCACCATCAACACAGCCACCATCAACACAGCCACCATCAACACAGCCACCATCAACACAGCCACCATCAACACAGCCACCATCAACACAGCTACCATCAACACAACCGCCATCAACACAGCTACCATCAACACAGCCACCATCATCACAGCCACCATCAACACAGCCACCATCAACACAGTTACCATCAACACAGCCACCATCATCACAGCCACCATCAACACAGCCACCATCAACACAGCCACCATCAACACAGCCACCATGAGCACAGCTACCATCAACACAACCACCATCAACACAGCCACCATCAACACAGCCACCATCAACACAGCCACCATCAACACAGCCACCATGAGCACAGCTACCATCAACACAACCACCATCAACACAGCCACAATCAACACAGCCACCATCATCACAGCCACCATCAACACAGCCACCATCAACACAGCCACCATCAACAGCCACCATCAACACTGCCACCATCATCACAGCCACCATCAGCACAGCCACCATCAACACAGCCACCATCAACACAGCCACCATCAACACAGCCACCATCAACACCGCCATAATCAACACAGCCACCATCAACACGGTCACCATCAACACAGCCACCATTAACACAGCCACCATCAGCAGAGCCACCATCTACACTGCCACCATCAACACAGCCACCATCAACACAGCCACCATCAACACAGCTACCGTCAACACAGCCCCCATCAACACAGCCACCATCAACACAGCCACCATCAACACAGCCACCGTCAACACAGCTACCGTCAACACAGCCACCATCAACACAGCCACCATCAACACAGCCACCATCAACACAGCCACCATCAACACAGCCACCATCAACACAGCCTCCATCAACACAGCCATCATCAACACAGCCATAATCAACACAGCCACTATCAACACGGTCACCATCAACACAGCCACCATTAACACAGCCACCATCAGGAGAGCTACCATCAACACAGCCACCATCAACACGGCCACCATCAGCACAGCCTCCATCACCACAGCCACCATCACCACAGCCACCATCAACACAGCCACCATCAACATAGCCACCATCAACACAGCCACCATCAACACAGCCACAATCAAAACAGCCACCATCAACACAGCCACCATCAACACAGCAATCATCAACACAGCCATCATTAACACAAACACCATTTACACAGCTACCATCAACACAGCCACCATCAATACAGCCACCATCAACACAGGCACCATCAACACAGCCACCATCATCACAGCCACTATCAACACAGCCACCTTCAATACAGCCACCATCACTACAGCCAACATCAACACAGCCACAATCAACACAGCTACCATCAACACCGCCACCATCAGCACAGCCACCATCAACACAGCCATCATTAACACAGACACCATTAACACAGCTACCATCAACACAGCCACCATCAATACAGCCACCATCAACACAGCCATCATCAACACAGCCACCATCATCACAGCCACCATCAACACAGCCACCATCAACACAGCCACCATCAACACAGCCACCATCAACACAGCCACCATCAACACAGCCACCATCAACACAGCCACCATCAACACAGCTACCATCAACACAACCGCCATCAACACAGCTACCATCAACACAGCCACCATTATCACAGCCACCATCAACACAGCCACCATCAACACAGTTACCATCAACACTGCCACCATCATCACAGCCACCATCAACACAGCCACCATCAACACAGCCACCATCAACACAGCCACCATCAACACAGCCACCATGAGCACAGCTACCATCAACACAACCACCATCAACACAGCCACCATCAACACAACTACCATCAACACAGCCACCATCAACACAGCCACCATGAGCACAGCTACCATCAACACAACCACCATCAACACAGCCACCATCAACACAGCCACCATCATCACAGCCACCATCAACACAGCCACCATCAACACAGCCACCATCAACACAGCCACCATCAACACAGCCACCATCATCACAGCCACCATCAACACAGCCACCATCAACACAGCCACCATCAACACAGCCACCATCAACACCGCCACCATCAACACAGCCACCATCAACACAGCCACCATCAACACAGCCACCATCAACACAGCCACCATCAACACAGCCACAATCAACACAGCCACCATCAACACAGCCACCATCAACACAGCCACCATCAACACAGCCACCATCAACACAGCCACCATCAACACAGCCACCATCAACACAGCCACCATCAACACAGCTACCATCAACACAGCCACCATCAACACAGCCACCATCAACACAGTTACCATCAACACTGCCACCATCATCACAGCCACCATCAACACAGCCATCATCAACACAGCCACCATCAACACAGCCACCATGAGCACAGCTACCATCAACACAACCACCATCAACACAGCCACCATCAACACAGCCACCATCAACACAGCCACCATCAACACAGCCACCATGAGCACAGCTACCATCAACACAACCACCATCTACACAGCCACCATCAACACAGCCACCATCAACACAGCCACCATCAACACAGCCACCATCAACACAGCCACCATCAACACAGCCACCATCAACACAGCTACCATCAACACAGCCACCATCAACACAGCCACCATCAACACAGTTACCATCAACACTGCCACCATCATCACAGCCACCATCAACACAGCCATCATCAACACAGCCACCATCAACACAGCCACCATGTGCACAGCTACCATCAACACAACCACCATCAACACAGCCACCATCAACACAGCCACCATCAACACAGGCACCATCATCACAGCCACCATCAACACAGCCACCATCAACACAGCCACCATCAACACAGCCACCATCAACACAGCCACCATCAACACAGCCACCATCATCACAGCCACCATCAACACAGCCACCATCAACACAGCCACCATCAACACAGCCACCATCAACACAGCCACCATCAACACAGCCACCATCAACACTGCCACCATCAACACAGCCACCATCAACACAGCCACCATCAACACAGCCACCATCAACACAGCCACCATCAACACAGCCACCATCAACACAGCCACCACCAACACAGCCACCATCAACACAGCCACCATCAACACAACCACCATCAAGACAGCCACCATCAACACAGCCACCATCAACACAGCCACCATCAACACAGCCACCATCGACACAGCTACCATCAACACAGCCACCATCAACACAGCCACCATCAACACAGCCACCATCAACACAGCCACCATCAACACAGCCACCATCAACACAGCCACCATCAACACAGCCACCATCAACACAGCCACCATCAACACAGCCACCATCAACACAGTTACCATCAACACAGCCACCATCAACACAGCTACCATCAACACAGCCACCATCAACACAGCCACCATCAACACAGCTACCATCAACAGAGCGACCATCAACACAGCCACCATCAACACAGCCACCATCAACACAGCCACCATCAACACAGCTACCATCAACACAGCCACCATCAACACAGCCACCATCAACACAGCTACCATCAACACAGCCACCATCAACACAGCCACCATCAACACAGTTACCATCAACACTGCCACCATCATCACAGCCACCATCAACACAGCCACCATGAGCACAGCTACCATCAACACAACCACCATCTACACAGCCACCATCAACACAGCCACCATCAACACAGCCACCATCAACACAGCCACCATCAACACAGCCACCATCAACACAGCCACCATCAACACAGCTACCATCAACACAGCCACCATCAACACAGCCACCATCAACACAGTTACCATCAACACTGCCACCATCATCACAGCCACCATCAACACAGCCATCATCAACACAGCCACCATCAACACAGCCACCATGTGCACAGCTACCATCAACACAACCACCATCAACACAGCCACCATCAACACAGCCACCATCAACACAGGCACCATCATCACAGCCACCATCAACACAGCCACCATCAACACAGCCACCATCAACACAGCCACCATCAACACAGCCACCATCAACACAGCCACCATCATCACAGCCACCATCAACACAGCCACCATCAACACAGCCACCATCAACACAGCCACCATCAACACAGCCACCATCAACACAGCCACCATCAACACTGCCACCATCAACACAGCCACCATCAACACAGCCACCATCAACACAGCCACCATCAACACAGCCACCATCAACACAGCCACCATCAACACAGCCACCACCAACACAGCCACCATCAACACAGCCACCATCAACACAACCACCATCAAGACAGCCACCATCAACACAGCCACCATCAACACAGCCACCATCAACAGAGCCACCATCGACACAGCTACCATCAACACAGCCACCATCAACACAGCCACCATCAACACAGCCACCATCAACACAGCCACCATCAACACAGCCACCATCAACACAGCCACCATCAACACAGCCACCATCAACACAGCCACCATCAACACAGCCACCATCAACACAGTTACCATCAACACAGCCACCATCAACACAGCTACCATCAACACAGCCACCATCAACACAGCCACCATCAACACAGCTACCATCAACAGAGCGACCATCAACACAGCCACCATCAACACAGCCACCATCAACACAGCCACCATCAACACAGCTACCATCAACACAGCCACCATCAACACAGCCACCATCAACACAGCTACCATCAACACAGCCACCATCAACACAGCTACCATCAACACAGCCACCATCAACACAGCCACCATCAACACAGCCACCATCAACACAGCCACCATCAATACAGCCACCATCAACACAGCCACCATCAACACAGCCACCATCAACACAGCTACCATCAACACAGCCAACATCAACACAGCTACCATCAACACAGCCACCATCAACACAGCCACCATCAACACAGCCACCATCAACACAGCCACCATCAACACAGCCACCATCAACACAGCCACCATCAACACAGCCACCATCAACACAGCCACCTTCAACACAGCCGCCATCACCACAGCCGCCATCACCACAGCTACCATCAACACAGCCACCATCAACACAGCCACCATCAACACAGCCACCATCAACACAGCCACCATCAACCCAGCCACCATCAACACAGCCACCATCAACACAGCCACCATCAACACAGCCACCATCAACACAGCCACCATCAACACAGCCACCATCAACACAGCCACCATCAACACAGCCACCATCAACACTGCCATCATCAACACAGCCACCATCAACACAGCCACCATCAACACAGCCACCATCAACACAGCCACCATCAACACAGCCACCATCAACACAGCCACCATCAACACAGCCACCATCAACACAGCCACCATCAACACAGCCACCATCAACACAGCCACCATCAACACAGCCACTATCAACACAGCCACCATCAACACGGCCACCATCAACACAGCCACCATCAACGCAGCCACCATCAACACAGCCACCATCAATACAACCACCATCAACACAGCCACCATCAACACAGACATCATCAACACATCCAGCATCAACACAGCCACCATCAACACAGCCACCAACAACACAGCCACCATCAACACATCCACCATCAACACAGCCACCATCAACACAGCCACCATCAACACAGCTACCGTCAACACAGCTCCATCAAGGGAGAGTGACCTAGTAGCGATCAGAGAAGAGGCGGGGCCAGGAGCTCGGACTCGACCCCCGCAACCTCAACTAGGTGAGTACAACTAGGTGAGTACAGCCACCATCAACACAGCCACCATCAGCACAGCCACCATCAACACAGCCACCATCAACACAGCCACCATCAACACAGCCACCATCAACACAGCCATAATCAACACAGTTACCATCAACACGGTCACCATCAACACATCCACCATTAACACAGCCACCATCAACACAGCCACCATCCACATGGCCACCATCAGCACAGCCACCCTCAACACAGCCACCATACACACAGCCAAAATCAACACAGCCACCATCAACACAGCCACCATCAACACAGCCACTATCAACACAGCCACCATCAACACAGCCACCATCAACACAGCCACCATCAACACAGGCACCATCAACACACCCACCATCAACACAGCCACCATTCAACACAGCCACCATCAACACAGCCACCATCAACACAGCCACCATCAACACAGCCACCATCAACACAGCCACCATCAACACAGCCACCATCAACACAGCCACCATCAACACAGCCACCATCAACACAGCCACCATCAACACAGCCACCATCAACACAGCCACCATCAACACAGCCACCATCAACACAGCCACCATGAGCACAGCTACCATCAACACAACCACCATCAACACAGCCACCATCAACACAGGCACCATCATCACAGCCACCATCAACACAGCCACCATCAACACAGCCACCATCAACACAGCCACCATCAACACAGCCACCATCAACACAGCCACCATCAACACAGCCACCATCAACACAGCCACCATCAACACAGCCACCATCAACACAGCCACCATCAACACAACCACCATCAACATCAACACAGCCACCATCAACACAGCCACCATCAACACAGCCACCATCAACACAGCCACCCACACAGCTACCATCAACACAGCCACCATCAACACAGCCACCATCAACACAGCCACCATCAACACAGCCACCATCAACACAGCCACCACACAGCCACCATCAACACAGCCACCATCAACACAGCCACCAACACAGCCACCATCAACACAGCCACCATCAACACAGCCACCATCAACACACAGCCACCATCAACACAGCCACCATCAACACAGCCACCATCAACACAGCCACCAACACGGTCACCATCAACACAGCCACCATCAACACAGCCACCATCAACACAGCCACCATCAACACAGCCACCATCAACACAGCCACCATCAACACAGCCACCATCAACACAGCCACCATCAACACAGCCACCATCAACACAGCCACCATCAACACAGCCACCATCAACACAGCCACCATCAACACAGATCAACACAGCTACCATCAACACAGCCACCATCAACACAGCCACCATCAACACAGCCACCATCAACACAGCCACCATCAACACAGCCACCATCAACACAGCCACCATCAACACAGCCACCATCAACACAGCCACCATCAACACAGCCACCATCAACACAGCCACCATCAACACAGCCCATCAACACAGCCACCATCAACACAGCCACCAAGCACAGCCACCATCAACACAGCCACCATTCAACACAGCCACCATCAACACAGCCACCATCAACACAGCCACCATCAACACAGCCACCATCAACACAGCCACCAAGCACAGCCACCATCAACACAGCCACCATCAACACAGCCACCATCAACACAGCCACCATCAACACAGCCACCATCAACACAGCCACCATCAACACAGCCACCATCAACACAGCCACCATCAACACAGCCACCATCAACACAGCCACCATCAACACAGCCACCATCAACACAGCCACCATCAACACAGCCACCATCAACACAGCCACCATCAACACAGCCACCATCAACACAGCCACCAGACACACAGCCACCATCAACACAGCCACCATCAACACAGCCACCATCAACACAGCCACCATCAACACAGCCACCATCAACACAGCCACCATCAACACAGCCACCATCAACACAGCCACCATCAACACAGCCACCATCAACACAGCCACCATCAACACAGCCACCATCAACACAGCCACCATCAACACAGCCACCATCAACACAGCCACCATCAACACAGCCACCATCAACACAGCCACCATCAACACAGCCACCATCAACACAGCCACCATCAACACAGCCACCATCAACACAGCCACCATCAACACAGCCACCATCAACACAGCCACCATCAACACAGCCACCATCAACACAGCCACCATCATCAACACAGCCACCATCAACACAGCCACCATCAACACAGCCACCATCAACACAGCCACCATCATCAACACAGCCACCATCAACACAGCCACCAACACAGCCACCATCAACACAGCCACCATCAACACAGCCACCATCACCACAGCCACCATCAACACAGCCACCATCAACACAGCCACCATCAACACAGCCACCATCAACACAGCCACCATCAACACAGCCACCATCAACACAGCCACCATCAACACAGCCACCATCAACACAGCCACCATCAACACAACCACCATCAACACAGCCACCATCAACACAGCCACCATCAACACAGCCACCATCAACACAGCCACCATCAACACAGCCACCATCATCACAGCCACTATCAACACAGCCACCTTCAACACAGCCACCATCAACACAGCCAACATCAACACAGCCACAATCACAGCCACCATCAACACAGCCACCATCAACACAGCGCATCAACACAGGCAACATTAACACAGGCAACATCAACACAGGCAACATCAACACAGGCAACATCAACACAGGCAACATCAACACAGGCAACATCAACACAGGCAACATCAACACAGGCAACATCAACACAGGCAACATCAACACAGGCAACATCAACACAGGCAACATCAACACAGGCAACATCAACACAGCCACCATCAACACAGCCACCATCAACACAGCTACCATCAACACAACCGCCATCAACACAGCTACCATCAACACAGCCACCATCATCACAGCCACCATCAACACAGCCACCATCAACACAGGTACCATCAACACAGCCACCATCATCACAGCCACCATCAACACAGCCACCATCAACACAGCCACCATCAACACAGCCACCATGAGCACAGCTACCATCAACACAACCACCATCAACACAGCCACCATCAACACAGCCACCATCAACACAGCCACCATCAACACAGCCACCATGAGCACAGCTACCATCAACACAACCACCATCAACACAGCCACCATCAACACAGCCACCATCATCACAGCCACCATCAACACAGCCACCATCAACACAGCCACCATCAACACAGCCACCATCAACACAGCCACCATCATCACAGCCACCATCAACACAGCCACCATCAACACAGCCACCATCAACACAGCCACCATCAACACAGCCACCATCAACACAGCCACCATCAACACAGCCACCATCAACACAGCCACCATCAACACAGCCACCATCAACACAGCCACCATCAACACAGCCACCATCAACACAGCCACCATCAACACAGCCACCATCAACACAGCCACCATCAACACAGCCACCCATCAACACAGCCACCATCAACACAGCCACCACCACCACAGCGACCATCAACACAGCCAC
>NC_091353.1:9608563-9631101 GCF_038502225.1 Cherax quadricarinatus
GTGCTACCACACAGCTGACTTTGGATTCATCCAGTGACTGGTGCCACTTAGTGGAGAGGTTTAACAACAGATCAGCAGCAGAGTAACCTTTCCTGAAGCCATATTGACGATCACAAAGTAGTGAGTGGTAGTCAAAAAAATCTGTCATTTGTCTTGAGATTATTGTCTCAAGGATCTTACCAGTGATTGACAGGAGTGACACTGGTCTGTAGTTGCCGATTTCTGCTCTGCTCTTCTTTTTGTGAACAGGGACTACATTTGCCTCTTTCCATAGAGAGGGCCATTTACACTGTACTAGGCAGTGCTGAAAGATGCGAGTTAGAGGTGCTGCTAGCTGGTCTGCACATCTTCTCAACAATCTTGGGCTCAACTTGTCTGGGCCCACAGCCTTTTCTTGGTCAAGCGATTTAAGTAGGAAATGCACCTCTTCCTGCCTTATTGTCACCACTGACAGTTTTGACACAGTTCTTGCAGCTAGCCAAGGAGGGACCCTTGCTGGATCAGGAACTTGCATTTTGGTAGCAAAGTGTTCTCTCTCTCTCTCTCTCTCTCTCTGTCTCTCTCTCTCTCTCTCTCTTTCTCTGTCTCTTTCTTTCTCTCTCTGTCTGTCTGTCTGTCTGTCTGTCTGTCTGTCTGTCTGTCTCTCTCTCTCTCTCTCTCTCTCTCTCTCTCTCTCTCTCTCTCTCTCTCTCTCTTTCTCTGTCTGTCTGTCTGTCTGTCTGTCTGTCTGTCTGTCTGTCTCTCTCTCTCTCTCTCTCTCTCTCTCTCTCTCTCTCTCTCTCTCTCTCTCTCTCTCTCTCTCTCTCTCTCTCTCTCTCTCTCTCTTTGTCTGTCTGTCTGTCTGTCTGTCTGTCTGTCTCTCTCTCTCTCTCTCTCTCTCTCTCTCTCTCTCTCTTTCTCTGTCTCTTTCTTTCTCTGTCTGTCTGTCTGTCTGTCTGTCTGTCTCTCTCTCTCTCTCTCTCTCTCTCTCTCTCTCTCTCTCTCTCTCTCCCTCACACAGTTCAGTCAACAAATCACAAAGTAAGCTCACTTAAATTGAGCTAACTCACTCGCCTATCAGAGAGAAATTACCCACAACCCTCACTCTATTATTGTATTGAATTATATAATACTTTAGGCGATGGCAGTGGTCGATATGTTGTATGAGAGAGAGAGAGAGAGAGAGAGAGAGAGAGAGAGAGAGAGAGAGAGAGAGAGAGAGAGAGAGAGTGCCAGGAGTTTCTCCACCAGAGATCGGTACAGTTAATAATCAGGGAACCTTCACTGCACCTGATCACCTACTGCGCCAAAGTATGAACAGCAGGGACACATCTGTCAGAACTGGTAGAGGACGGGGCAGAGGACGTGTAGGAGGACGTGGAGGAGGACGTGGAGGAGAACGTGTAGGAGGACGTGGAGGAGGACGTGGAGGAGGAAGACATCTACAGCCGTCTCACCCCCCCACTAACATAGTTCCAGCGGCAAAATCTGAGGACAAATCTGCAAAACACAGGAGGTGCAACAAATCCTAGTCCACCCTCCCAGGCACCTAGGCTGTGCTCCCGCTGTCACCGGAAGGGGCACACTGCCAACAACTGCCTGCGAGATACCAGGTGTAATTACTGCTACAAGAAAGGACATAAGGAGGACCAGTGTCAGAAGAAAAAGGAACTAGACAGACAGGGCCACCTGTTTAGAGACCTGTTCTCAGAACAAACCAGCAGGATCTCTGAATTGGTGAACACTCTCACACGTCACCCACTTAGCTACTCCTATCCCAGCCCAGCAGGTGGGATTGTGCATATAAGACCACAGACCGACATCCCTGCAGCTGCCTCAGTACCCTACCTCTCTCAAGGGCAGGCACCTTACATTCCCTACACACCCACCACCTCAAGCTGACCACTTCATCATGAGGAGCCAGTCTATCAGCATCCTGTCGGCCAACATTAGAGGTTTCATCACTAATGTTGGAGAAGCTCCACATAGTTTTGTGAACACTCGACGTCCCGACATGATAGCTGTTGTTGAAATTTTATTTTTGGATGACAGGACTCCAGAAAATTTTGCAAGAATTGCTGGCTACACCTCATGGATGAGGAAGACGAGGCAGGCAAGGGCAAGGAGGAGGTGTTGCTGTGTGCTTCTCTAAAAGTGTTCATGCCCAGCACATTGATGTTGCCATCCCTACACATCTTGAAATGATGTTCTTCAAGCTCTGTATAAACACTAGTACCTCTGTACTAGCATGTGCAATGTACAGACCTCAGTGGCAACATGCAGACCCCATCAACTTCCTAATGGAAAATATTGACTCCCTTCTGCTACAACACAACTGTCAACATATTATAATTGTTGGTGACCTCAACCAGCACCTTATACAGAGGGACTTTGATGATCTTCTTGCAGTGTTTGACATGAGAAACTTTGTTGATTTCCCTACTCATATCTCTGGCTCCTCCCTTGACCCAGTAGTGAGTGATCTGGCAGAAGGCCTAGTCACTTGTCAACCCCTCGGCTACGTTGGATCGTCTGACCACAAGGCTGTTTTTACGACACTTAAGATCCCAACAGAACGAGGTGAGGAGTCCACACGCACAACCTGGCTATGGGAAAGAGGTAATTGGCCAGCCCTTTGCTCTGAGCTCGCCACCACCGATTGGAATGCTCTTCTCCAAGGGATGTTGACAGCCAGTGAAAGCCTTCACTGGACACATCCTTAATCTACAACAAGAACACATTCCTCACCGGCAAGTATGTGACCGAAGCCTACAGATCAGCCTTGGTTTGGCTTTCGTTGTAGAGAGGCTACACTGCTAAGTACAAAGCAGCTGGCGAAGGTATAAGAGACATCCTACCACCTATAACAGGAACTTGCACAGGCAAGCCAGTAGGCATATGGGTGATGTTCAAAAGTGGGCCAGTGCTAAATGGGAGGTGGACACTCAAAGAAAGCTTGCATCAGGTAGGGTAGGCTCCAAAACCTGGTGGTCCCTGGTCAAGGACAGACAAGGTTATCTGCCTGATGAACTTATTCCACCTCTAAATCGACAGGATGGGACCACCTCTACTAGTAGTCAAGAGAAGGCGGACCTCTTTGCTGAACATTTTGCTACCAAAATGCAAGTTCCTGATCCAGCTAGGGTCCCTCCTTGGCCAGCTGCAAGAACTGTGTCAAAACTGTCAGTGGTGACAATAAGGCAGGAGGAGGTGCATTTCCTTCTTAAATCGCTGGACCAAGAAAAGGCTGTGGGCCCAGACAAGTTGAGCCCAAGATTGTTGAGAAGATGTGCAGACCAGCTAGCAGCACCTCTAACTCGCATCTTTCAGCACTGCCTAGTACAGTGTAAATGGCCCTCTCTATGGAAAGAGGCAAATGTAGTCCCTGTTCACAAAAGAAGAGCAGAGCAGAAATCAGCAACTACAGACCAGTGTCACTCTTGTCAATCACTGGTAAGATCCTTGAGACAATAATCTCAAGACAAATGACAGAGTTTTTTGACTACCACTCACTACTTTGTGATCGTCAATATGGCTTCAGGAAAGGTTACTCTGCTGCTGATCTGTTGTTAAACCTCTCCACTAAGTGGCACCAGTCACTGGATGAATCCAAAGTCAGCTGTGTGGTAGCACTGGACATTGCTGGAGCTTTCGACCGGGTGTGGCACCAGGGCCTCTTAGCAAAACTTCAAGCACTGGGAATTGCAGGCTCTACGCTATGTCTCCTCAGTGATTACCTTCATGGTAGATCTCTAAGTGTAGTCCTCAATGGAACGGAATCAGCAAGGCATCCTATTGGGGCAAGCGTTCCACAAGGAAGCGTGCTGGGTCCATTGTTATGGAATGTCTACTTCAACGACCTTCTTCATCTCATCCCAGAATCACATGCATATGCAGACGACTGTACACTGACATTCACTTATCCAAGAGAAGAAATGCCAGCTGCTCTAAGCTACATCAATCACCAGCTGAGAGCTATATCAGCTTGGGGAAATAGATGGCAAGTAACATTTGCACCTGAGAAAACACAAATGATCGTCTCTAGGCACCATGATGGTAATGCTGGTGCAGTAGTAGGATGAATGGGAGGATGTTGGCACCTGGAGAAGAAGTTGATATCCTTGGGGTGAAATTTGACTCCAAACTAACCATGAAGAACCATGTTGTAAATCTTGCAAACAAGGCAGCCAGGAAGCTTACAGCACTTCGCCGTATCTCGCATCTGCTTGACAGTAGGGGTTGCAAGATTCTGTACGAGGCACAAGTACGCTCACACCTTGAGTATGCTCCACTTTCTTGGTTTGCCTGCCCCCCCTCTCATCTGCGACTGCTTGACAGAGTAGAGAACAGAGCAAGACGTCTCATCTCTCGCCTGGACCCATCCTGGATAGATCTGTCATTTCAGCAGAGCCTTCAACACAGGAGGGATGTTGGTGGCCTTACTGTTATGTACAAGGCCAGTATTGTCAAAGTACCACACTTGGATCCACTTCGAGGACAGCGTGAAACAAGCTTTTATGCCACAAGACGGGCAGAAAGCAGCAACTTCACTCTGGCTGTACCCTTCTCCAGAACATCACTCCATCTGAGATCATACATACCCAGGATGACTCGAGTATGGAACACATTCGTACAGCATAATGATGTCAACGAGATAAAGTCAGTTGATCAAATGAGAATGCTGGCCCACAGATGGCTCCAACTTCATCCTGTTCCCTACTTGTATGTCTCATAACAATAAAAATGCTTTCAAATGAGCTGATGTAGGTAACAGCTCTTAGCTTGCCAATAAAAAGTTAGGGAATCCTTAACCTGTAAATAGCTTGTCAATAAAGCTAGGATCCTTAACCTTGTCCAAACCCAAAAAAAAAGAAAAGAGAGAGAGAGAGAGAGAGAGAGAGAGAGAGAGCTACCTTGCGTGTTCCAGCATCACCGTCAGCACCTGTCCCGCCGGAAGTGACTTACCCCTCTCCCTCTTCCCTCCTAACATCCCCTCCCACCCCCCTCCCTTCCCATCCCTCTCTCCCCTCCACCTCCCACATAAAGCATCACCCTCCCCCATTCCCCCTTCCCCCTCCCCCTAACCCTTCCCTCTCTACCTCCCAGTTCCATCTCCACCACCCCCGCCACCCCCCTCCCATCCCCCCACCTGCAGCATCACCCTCGTCGTTTGACATCAAATCTCACCTACATGTTGTGATCTAAATTATTGATTTATTAAATGAAGAGGAAGCAGGGAGGGAGGGAGGGGGGAGGGAGTGAGGGAGGAGGGAGGGAAGGAGGGAGAGAGGGAGGGAGGGAGGAGGGAGGGAGGGACTGAGGGAGGGAGGAGGGAGGGAAGGAGGGAGGGAGGGAGGACTGAGGGAGGGAGGGAGGGAGGAGGGAACGAGGGAGAGGGAGGGGAGGGAGGGAGGGAGGGGACTGAGGAGGGAGGGAGGGAGGAGGAAGGAGGAGGGAGGGGGAGGGAGGAGAGGGAAGGGAGGGAGAGGGAGGGAGGAGGGAGGGGAGGGAGGGAGGGACTGGGGAGGGAGGGAGGGGAGGAGGAGGGAGGGGGAGGGAGGGAGGGAGGGAGGGAGGGAGAGGGATGAGGGAGGGAGGGAGGGGAGGAGGGAGGGAGGGAGGGAGGGGCTGGGAGGGAGGGAGGGAGGGAGGGGAGGGGAGGGAGGAGAGGGGAGGGAGGAGGGAGGGAGGGAGGGAGGGGAGGGAGGGAGAGGGAGAGAGAGGGAGGGAGGGAGGGAGGGAGGGAGGAGGGAGGAGGGAGGGAGGGAGGGAGGGAGGGAGGGGAGGGAGGAGGGAGAGAGGGGAGGGAGGGAGGAGGGGAGGGAAGGAGGGAGAGGGGAGGGGAGTGAAGGAGGGGAGGGGAGGGAGGGAAGGGGAGGGAGGGAGGAGGGAGGGAGGGAGGGGAGGAGGGAGGAGGGAGGGGAGGGAGGGAGGGGAGGAGGAGGGAGGGAGGGAGGGAGGGGAGGGATAGGGAGGGAGGGAGGGAGAGAGGGAGGGTGGGATGGGGAGGGAGGGGAGGGAGGGAGGGAGGGATAGAGGGAGGGGAGGGAGGGAGGGAGGGAGAAAGGGGAGGAAGGGAGGGAGGGAGGGACAGAGGGAGGAGGGAGAGAAGAAGGGAAGGAAGGAGGAGGGAGAGAGGGAAGGGAAGGAAGGGAGGGAGGGGAGGGAGGGAGGAGGGAGGAAGGGAGGGAGGGAGGGAGAGAAGGATGGAGGGGAGGGAGAAGGAGGGAGGGGAAGCGGGGAGGGAGGGATGGGAGGGGTGGGAGGGAGGGAGGGAGGACGGAGGAGGGGAAGTAGGGAGGGAAGGAGGGGAGGGAGGGAGGAGGGAAGGAGGGGGGGAGGGAGGAGGGAGGGGAGGAGGGAGGAGGAGGAGGAGGAGAGGGAGGAGGGAGGGAGGGAGGGGAGGGAGGGGAGGAGGGAGGAGGGAGGGGAGGGAGGGAGGGGAGGGGATGGATGGAGGGGAGGGGAGGGAGGAGGGACGGACGGACGGACGGAGGGAGGGAGGAGGGAGGGAGGGAGGGGAGGAGGGGAGGGAGGGAGGGAGGGAGGGAGGGAGGAGGGAGGGGAGGAGGGAGGGAGGGAGGGGAGGGAGGGGAGGAGGGAGGGAGGGGAGGGAGGATGGAGGGGAGGGAGGGAGGAGGGGAGGGAGGGAGGAGGGGGAGGGAGGGGAAGGAGGGAGGGGAGGGGAGGGGAGGGGAGGTGGGAGGAGGGGGAGGGAGGGGAGGAGAGGAGGAGAGGGAGGAGGGAGGGAGGGAGGAGGGGATGGAGGAGGGAGGGAGGGAGGAGGGAGGAGGGAGGAGGGATGGAGGGGAGGGGAGGGAGGGAGGGAGGGAGGGACGGAGGGAGGGGAGGGAGGGGAGGGATGGAGGGAGGGGAGGGAGGGAGGGACGGGAGGGAGGAGGAGGAGGGAGGGAGGGAGGGAGGGATGGAGGAGGGAGGGAGGGAGGACGGAGGGAGGGAGGGATGGAGGGAGGAGGGGAGGGAGGGAGGGAGGGGACGGGAGGGGAGGGAGGGAGGGAGGGGATGGGAGGGAGGGAGGGAGGGAGGGAAGTGAGGTGGTGAAAGGGAGAAAATTTTTCTTGTTGCTTCTGTTCTATTTATACCTCCCCCACCCCTTCCCTCCCTCCCCACCCTTCCCCTCCCTCCCCACCCTTCCTCCCTCCCCTCCCCACCTCCCCCTCCCTCCCCCACCCTCCCCCACCCTCCCCACCTCCCCTCCCCTCGTCCCCCACCCTCCTCACCCTCCCCCACCCTCCCCCACCCTCCCCCTCCCTCCCCCACCCTTCCCCTCCTCCCCACCCTCCCCACCCTCCCCCACCATCCATCCACCCCTTCCCTCACCCTCCCCTCCCCCTCCCTCCCCCACCCCTCCCCACCCGCCCCCTCCCTCCTCCACCCTCCCCCACCCTCCCCACCCTCCCCTCCCCCTCCCCTCCCCTCTCCCGCCCTCCCCACCCTCCCCTCCCTCCCCCACCGTCCCCCTCCATCTCCCTTCCCTCCCCCTCCCTTCCCCCTCCCTCCCCCTCCCTCCCCTCCCACCCCTCCCCCCCCCTTTCTCCCCCCTCCCTCCCCCTCCCTTCCCCTCCCTCCCCTGCCTCCCCTTCCCTTCCCCACCCTCCCCCCTCCCTCCTCCTCCCTCCCCCTCTCTCCCCAACACCAACAATGAGAGAGACAGGTGTGACAGGTGTCACTAAGACGGCAGTAACACCTGTAACAGTGGTGGTGCACCTGTCCACTTCCTGCGCAGGTGTTCCCCCAAGCTGTTGGTGTTGCTGACAGCACAACAATGTACCAACACTAACTCTCAGCAGACGTTATCATACCGTTGCTGGGGGAGAGGGGAGGGGGGAACAGGGAGAGTACATTAGTGTACATGGGAGTACATCAGAGTACATAGGAAAGATATTTAATAGAGTACTTGGTAGCCCACACTAAAACTATCTACTAAGAGGTACTTTATACACCTGTCTTAAGTAAGTTTATTCAGGTATACACAAATATACTTACTTAGATCATCATACATAGCAGCATATGTGTAGAGAACCTGGGATAACACAAGCATGTCAGAGTGACTTGTTACCATTGTGGACCTCTCTCCATTGAGGTCCTCTGTCCATTGTGGTCCTCTGTCCATTGTGGTCCTCTGTCCATTGTGGTCCTCTGTCCATTGTGGTCCTCTGTCCATTGTGGTCCTCTGTCCATTGTGGTCCTCTGTCCATTGTGGTCCTCTGTCCATTGTGGTCCTCTGTCCATTGTGGTCCTCTGTCCATTGTGGTCCTCTGTCCATTGTGGTCCTCTGTCCATTGTGGTCCTCTGTCCATTGTGGTCCTCTGTCCATTGTGGTCCTCTGTCCATTGTGGTCCTCTGTCCATTGTGGTCCTCTGTCCATTGAGGTCCTCTGTCCATTGTGGTCCTCTGTCCATTGAGGTCCTCTGTCCATTGTGGTCCTCTGTCCATTGTGGTCCTCTGTCCATTGTGGTCCTCTGTCCATTGTGGTCCTCTGTCCATTGTGGTCCTCTGTCCATTGTGGTCCTCTGTCCATTGTGGTCCTCTGTTCATTGTGGTCCTCTGTCCATTGTGGTCCTCTGTCCATTGTGGTCCTCTGTCCATTGTGGTCCTCTGTCCATTGTGGTCCTCTGTCCATTGTGGTCCTCTGTCCATTGAGGTCCTCTGTCCATTGTGGTCCTCTGTCCATTGAGGTCCTCTGTCCATTGTGGTCCTCTGTCCATTGTGGTCCTCTGTCCATTGTGGTCCTCTGTCCATTGTGGTCCTCTGTCCATTGTGGTCCTCTGTCCATTGTGGTCCTCTGTCCATTGTGGTCCTCTGTCCATTGTGGTCCTCTGTCCATTGTGGTCCTCTGTCCATTGTGGTCCTCTGTCCATTGTGGTCCTCTGTCCATTGAGGTCCTCTGTCCATTGTGGTCCTCTGTCCATTGAGGTCCTCTGTCCATTGTGGTCCTCTGTCCATTGTGGTCCTCTGTCCATTGTGGTCCTCTGTCCATTGTGGTCCTCTGTCCATTGTGGTCCTCTGTCCATTGTGGTCCTCTGTCCATTGAGGTCCTCTGTCCATTGTGGTCCTCTGTCCATTGAGGTCCTCTGTCCATTGTGGTCCTCTGTCCATTGTGGTCCTCTGTCCATTGTGGTCCTCTGTCCATTGTGGTCCTCTGTCCATTGTGGTCCTCTGTCCATTGTGGTCCTCTGTCCATTGTGGTCCTCTGTCCATTGTGGTCCTCTGTCCATTGTGGTCCTCTGTCCATTGTGGTCCTCTGTCCATTGTGGTCCTCTGTCCATTGTGGTCCTCTGTCCATTGTGGTCCTCTGTCCATTGAGGTCCTCTGTCCATTGTGGTCCTCTGTCCATTGAGGTCCTCTGTCCATTGTGGTCCTCTGTCCATTGTGGTCCTCTGTCCATTGAGGACCTCTGTCCATTGTGGTCCTCTGTCCATTGAGGTCCTCTGTCCATTGTGGTCCTCTGTCCATTATGGACCTCTGTCCATTGAGGTCCTCTGTCCATTGTGGTCCTCTGTCCATTGTGGACCTCTGTCCATTGAGGTCCTCTGTCCATTGAGGACCTCTGTCCATTGAGGTCCTCTGTCCATTGAGGTCCTCTGTCCATTGTGGACCTCTGTCCATTGAGGTCCTCTGTCCATTGAGGACCTCTGTCCACTGAGGTCCTCTGTCCATTGAGGTCCTCTGTCCATTGAGGACCTCTGTCCATTGAGGTCCTCTGTCCATTGAGGACCTCTGTCCATTGAGGTCCTCTGTCCATTGAGGACCTCTGTCCATTGAGGTCCTCTGTCCATTGAGGTCCTCTGTCCATTGATTACCTCTGTCCATTGAGGTCCTCTGTCCATTGTGGACCTCTGTACATTGAGGTCCTCTGTCCATTGAGGACCTCTGTCCATTGAGGTCCTCTGTCCATTGAGGACCTCTGTCCATTGAGGTACTCTGTCCATTGAGGACCTCTGTCCATTGAGGTACTCTGTCCATTGAGGACCTCTGTCCATTGAGGTCCTCTGTCCATTGTGGTCCTCTGTCCATTGTGGACCTCTGTCCATTGAGGACCTCTGTCCATTGAGGTCTTCTGTCCATTGAGGTCCTCTGTCCATTGAGGACCTCTGTCCATTGAGGTCCTCTGTCCATTGAGGTCCTCTGTCCATTGAGGACCTCTGTCCATTGAGGTCCTCTGTCCATTGAGGTCCTCTGTCCATTGAGGTCCTCTGTCCATTGAGGACCTCTGTCCATTGAGGTACTCTGTCCATTGAGGACCTCTGTCCATTGTGGTCCTCTGTCCATTGAGGTCCTCTGTCCATTGAGGACCTCTGTCCATTGAGGTCCTCTGTCCATTGAGGTCCTCTGTCCATTGAGGTCCTCTGTCCATTGAAGACCTCTGTCCATTGAGGTACTCTGTCCATTGAGGACCTCTGTCCATTGAGGACCTCTGTCCATTGAGGTCCTCTGTCCATTGGGATCCTATGTCCATTCGGGTCCTCTGTCCATTGAGGTCCTCTGTCCACTGAGGTCCTCTGTCCATTGGGTCTTCTGTCCATTGAGGTCCTCTGTCCATTGGGATTCTCTGTCCATTGGGATCCTCTGTCCATTGGGATCCTCTGTCCATTGAGGTCCTCTGTCCATTGAGGTCCTCTGTCCATTGAGGTCCTCTGTCCATTGAGGTCTTCTGTCCATTGGGATTCTCTGTCCATTGAGGTCCTCTGTCCATTGAGGTCCTCTGTCCATTGAGGTCCTCTGTCCATTGAGGTCCTCTGTCCATTGAGGTCCTCTGTCCATTGGGATTCTGTGTCCATTGGGATCCTCTGTCCATTGAGGTCCTCTGTCCATTGGAGTCCTCTGTCCATTGAGGTCATCTGTCCATTGAGGTCCTCTGTCCATTGAGGTCCTCTGTCCATTGAGGACCTCTGTCCATTGAGGTCCTCTGTCCATTGACGTCCTCTGTCCATTGAGGTCCTCTGTCCATTGAGGTCCTCTGTCCATTGAGGTCCTCTGTCCATTGAGGTCCTCTGTCCATTGAGGTCCTCTGTCCATTGGGGTCCTCTGTCCATTGAGGTCCTCTGTCCATTGAGGTCCTCTGTCCATTGAGGTCCTCTGTCCATTGAGGTCCTCTGTCCATTGAGGTCCTCTGTCCATTGAGGTCCTCTGTCCATTGAGGTCCTCTGTCCATTGGGGTCCTCTGTCCATTGAGGTCCTCTGTCCATTGAGGTCCTCTGTCCATTGAGGTCCTCTGTCCATTGAGGTCCTCTGTCCATTGAGGTCCTCTGTCCATTGAGGTCCTCTGTCCATTGAGGTCCTCTGTCCATTGAGGTCCTCTGTCCATTGAGGTCTTCTGTCCATTGAGGTCCTCTGTCCATTGAGGTCCTCTGTCCATTGAGGTCCTCTGTCCATTGAGGTCCTCTGTCCATTGGGATTCTCTGTCCATTGGGATCCTCTGTCCATTGAGGTCCTCTGTCCATTGGGATCCTCTGTCCATTGAGGTCCTCTGTCCATTGGGGTCCTCTGTCCATTGAGGTCCTCTGTCCATTGAGGTCCTCTGTCCATTGGGGTCCTCTGTCCATTGAGATCCTCTGTCCATTGGGGTCCTCTGTCCATTGAGGTCCTCTGTCCATTGAGGTCCTCTGTCCATTGGGATTCTCTGTCCATTGGGATCCTCTGTCCATTGAGGTCCTCTGTCCATTGAGGTCCTCTGTCAATTGGGGTCCTCTGTCCATTGAGGTCCTCTGTCCATTGGGGTCCTCTGTCCATTGAGGTCCTCTGTCCATTGGGGTCCACTGTCCATTGAGGTCCTCTGTCCATTGGGGTCCTCTGTCCATTGGGGTTCTCTGTCCATTGAGGTCCTCTGTCCATTGAGGTCTTCTGTCCATTGGGGTCCTCTGTCCATTGGGGTCCTCTGTCCATTGAGGTCCTCTGTCCATTGAGGTCTTCTGTCCATTGGGGTTCTCTGTCCATTGAGGTCCTCTGTCCATTGAGGTCTTCTGTCCATTGGGGTCCTCTGTCCATTGGGGTCCTCTGTCCATTGAGGTCCTCTGTCCATTGGGGTCCTCTGTCCATTGGGGTCCTCTGTCCATTGAGGTCCTCTGTCCATTGAGGTCTTCTGTCTATTGGAGTTCTCTGTCCATTGAGGTCCTCTGTCCATTGAGGTCTTCTGTCCATTGGGGTTCTCTGTCCATTGAGGTCCTCTGTCAATTGAGGTCTTCTGTCCATTGGGGTCCTCAGTCCATTGGGGTCCTCTGTCCATTGAGGTCCTCTGTCCATTGAGGTCCTCTGTCCATTGAAGTCCTCAGTCCATTGAGGTCCTCTGCCCATTTAGGGCCTCTGTCCATTGAGGTCCTCTGTCCATTGGGATCCTCTGTCCATTGGGATCCTCTGTCCATTGAGGTCCTCTGTCCATTGAGGTCCTCTGTCCATTGAGGTCCTCTGTTCATTGAGGTCCTCTGTCCATTGAGGTCCTCTGCCCATTTAGGGCCTCTGTCCATTGAGGTCCTCTGTCCATTGGGATCCTCTGTCCATTGGGATCCTCTGTCCATTGAGGTCCTCTGTCCATTGAGGTCCTCTGTCCATTGAGGTCCTCTGGCCATTGAGGTCCTCTGTCCATTGGAGTCCTCTGTCCATTGGGGTCCTCTGTCCATTGAGGTCCTCTGTCCATTGGGATCCTCTGTCCATTGTGGTCCTCTGTCCATTGGGATCCTCTGTCCATTGGGATCCTCTGTCCATTGAGGTCCTCTGTCCATTGAGGTCTTCTGTCCATTGAGGTCTTCTGTTTATTGGGTCCTTTTTTCATTGGGTCCTTTGTCCATTGAGGTCCTCTGTCCATTGAGGTCTTCTGTCCATTGAGGTCCTCTGTTCATTGAGGTCATCTGTCCATTGAGGTCCTCTGTCCATTGGGGTCCTCTGTCCATTGAGATCCTCTGTCCATTGGGGTCCTCTGTCCATTGAGGTCCTCTGTCCATTGAGGTCCTGTGTCCATTGAGGTCCTCTGTCCATTGAGGTCCTGTGTCCATTGAGGTCCTCTGTCCATTTAGGTCCTCTGTCCACTGGGTCTTTCGTTCATTGGGTCCTTTTTTATTGGGTCCTTTGTCCATTGGGTCTTTTTTTCATTGGGTCCTTTGTCCATAGGGGTCTTTTGTCCATTGGGTCCTTTTTTCATGGGGTCCTTTACTCATTGGGTCCTTTGTTCACTGGGGCCCATTGTTCATTGGGACCTTTTTCCATTGGGCCCTTTGTCCATTGATCCTTTATCCATTGGGTCCTTTTTTCATTGGGTCCTTTGTCCATTGGGTCCTTTTTTCATTGGGTCATTTGTCCATTGGGTCGTTTTTTCGTGGGTCCTTTGTCCATTGGGTCCTTTGTCCATTGGAGTCCTTTGTTCATTGGGGTCCTTTGTCCATTGGATCCTTTGTCCATCGGGATCCTCTGTCCATTGAGGTCCTCGGTCCATTTAGGTCCTTTGTCCATTGGGGTTCTCTGTCCATTGAGGTCATCTGTCCATTGAGGTCCTCTGTCCATTGGGGTCCTCTGTCCATTGGGGTCCTCTGTCCATTGAGGTCCTCTGTCCATTGGGAACCTCTGTCCATTGAGATCCTCTGTCCGCTGGGGTCCTTTGTGCATTGAGGACCTCTGTCCATTGGAGTCCTCTGTCCATTGAGGTCCTCTGTCCATTGAGGTCCTCTGTCCATTGGGGTCCTCTGTCCATTGGGATCCTCTGTGCATTGACGTCCTCTGTGCATTGAGGTCCTCTGTCCATTGGGGTCCTCTGTCCATTGGGGTCCTCTGTGCATTGAGGTCCTCTGTCGATTGGGGTCCTCTGTCCATTGGGGTCCTCTGTCCATTGAGGTCCTCTGTCCATTGGGGTCCTCTGTCCATTGGGGTCCTCTGTGCATTGAGGTCCTGTGTCCATTGAGGTCATCTGTCCATTGAGGTCCTCTGTCCATTGGGATCCTCTGTCCACTGAGGTACTCTGTCCATTGGGATCCTCTGTCCATTGGGGTCCTCTGTCAATTGTGGACCTCTGTCCATTGCGGACCTCTGTCCATTGAGGTCCTCTGTCCATTGAGGTCCTCTGTCCATTGGGATCCTCTGTCCATTGAGGTCCTCTGTCCATTGAGATCCTCTGTCCATTGAGGTCATCTGTCCATTGAGGTACTCTGTCCATTGGGATCCTCTGTCCATTGAGATCCTCTGTCCATTGGGGTCCTCTGTCCATTGGGGTCCTCTGTCAATTGTGGACCTCTGTCCATTGCGGACCTCTGTCCATTGAGGTCCTCTGTCCATTGAGGTCCTCTGTCCATTGAGGTCCTCTGTCCATTGAGGTCTTCTGTCCATTGAGGTCCTCTGTTCATTGAGGTCATCTGTCCATTGAGGTCCTCTGTCCATTGGGGTCCTCTGTCCATTGAGATCCTCTGTCCATTGGGGTCCTCTGTCCATTGAGGTCCTCTGTCCATTGAGGTCCTGTGTCCATTGAGGTCCTCTGTCCATTGAGGTCCTGTGTCCATTGAGGTCCTCTGTCCATTGAGGTCCTCTGTCAATTGGGATCCTCTCTCCATTGAGGTCCTCTGTCCATTGAGTTCCTCTGTCCATTGAGGTCCTCTGTCCATTGGGATCCTCTGTCCACTGGGGTCCTCTGTCCATTGAGGTACTCTCTCCATTAAGGTCCTCTGTCCATTGAGGTCCTCTGTCCATTGAGATCCTCTGTCCATTGAGGTCCTCTGTCCATTGGGATCCTCTGTCCATTGGGGTCCTCTGTCCATTGAGGTCCTCTGTCCACTGAGGTCCTCTGTCCATTGGGGCTTCTGTCCATTGAGGTCCTCTGTCCATTGGGATCCTCTGTCCATTGGGGTCCTCTGTCCATTGAGGTCCTCTGTCCATTGAGGTCCTCTGTCCATTGGGGTCCTCTGTCCATTGGGATTCTCTGTCCATTGAGGTCCTCTGTCCATTGGGATCCTCTGTCCCTTGAGGTCTTCTGTCCATTGAGGTCTTCTGTCCATTGAGGTCCTCTGTCCATTGAGGTCTTCTGTCCATTGGTCCTTTTTTCATTGGGTCCTTTGTCCACTGAGGTCCTCTGTCCATTTGGTTCCTCTGTCCATTGAGGTCCTCTGTCCATTGAAGTCCTCTGTCCATTGAGGTCCTCTGTCCATTGAGGTCCTCTGTCCATTGAGGTTCTCTGTCCATTGGGGTCCTCTGTCCATTGAGATCCTCTGTTCATTGAGGTCCTCTGTCCATTGAGGTTCTCTGTCCATTGGGGTCCTCTGTCCATTGAGGTCCTCTGTCCATTGAGGTCTTCTGTCCATTGAGGTCCTCTGTCCATTGAGGTCTTCTGTTTATTGGGTCCTTTTTTCATTGGGTCATTTGTCCATTGAGGTCCTCGGTCCATTGAGGTACTCTGTCCATTGAGGTTCTCTGTCCATTGGGGTCCTCTGTCCATTGAGGTCCTCTGTTCATTGAGGTCTTCTGTCCATTGAGGTCCTCTGTCCATTGAGGTCCTCTGTCCATTGAGGTCCTCTGTCCATTGAGGTCCTCTGTCCATTGAGGTCCTCTGTCCATTGAGGTCCTCTGTCCATTGAGGTCTTCTGTCCATTGAGGTCCTCTGTCCATTGAGGTCCTCTGTCCATTGAGGTCCTCTGTCCATTGAGGTCTTCTGTCCATTGAGGTCCTCTGTCCATTGAGGTCCTCTGTCCATTGAGGTCCTCTGTCCATTGAGGTCCTCTGTCCATTGAGGTCCTCTGTCCATTGAGGTCTTCTGTCCATTGAGGTCCTCTGTCCATTGAGGTCCTCTGTCCATTGAGGTCCTCTGTCCATTGAGGTCTTCTGTCCATTGAGGTCCTCTGTCCATTGAGGTCCTCTGTCCATTGAGGTCCTCTGTCCATTGAGGTCTTCTGTCCATTGAGGTCCTCTGTCCATTGAGGTCCTCTGTCCATTGAGGTCTTCTGTCCATTGAGGTCCTCTGTCCATTGAGGTCCTCTGTCCATTGAGGTCCTCTGTCCATTGAGGTCCTCTGCCCATTGAGGTCCTCTGTTCATTGAGGTTCTCTGTCCATTGAGGTCCTCTGTTCATTGGGGTCCTCTGTCCATTGAGGTCCTCTGTCCATTGAGGTCCTCTGTCCATTGAGGTCCTCTGTCCATTGAGGCCCTCTGTCCATTGGGATCCTCTGTCCATTGAGGTCCTCTGTCCATTGAGGTCCTCTGTCCATTGAGGTCCTCTGTTCATTGAGGTCCTCTGTCCATTGAGATCCTCTGTCCATTGAGGTCCTCTGTCCATTGGAATCCTCTGTCCATTGAGGCCCTCTGTCCATTGAGGTCCTCTGTCCATTGAGATCCTCTGTCCATTGAGGTTCTCTGTCCATTGAGGTCCTCTGTCCATTGAGGTCCTCTGTTCATTGGGGTCCTCTGTCCATTGAGATCCTCTGTCCATTGGGGTCCTCTGTCCATTGAGGTCCTCTGTCCATTGAGGTCCTCTATCCATTGAGGTCCTCTGTCCATTGAGGTCCTCTGTCCATTGAGGTCCTCTGTCCATTGGGGTCCTCTGTCCATTGAGGTCCTCTGTCCATTGAGGTCCTCTGTCCATTGAGGTCCTCTGTCCATTGGGATCCTCTGTCCATTGAGGCCCTCTGTCCATTGGGGTCCTCTGTCCATTGAGGTCCTCTGTCCATTGGGATCCTCTGTCCATTGAGGCCCTCTGTCCATTGGGATCCTCTGTCCATTGAGGTCCTCTGTCCATTGGGGTCCTCTGTCCATTGGGGTCCTCTGTCCATTGAGGTCCTCTGTCCATTGGGATCCTCTGTCCATTGAGGTACTCTGTCCATTGAGGTTCTCTGTCCATTGAGGCCCTCTGTCCATTGAGGTCCTCTGTCCATTGAGGTCCTCTGTCCATTGGGGTCCTCTGTCCATTGAGGTCCTTTGTCCATTGAGGTCCTCTGTCCATTGAGGTCCTCTGTCCATTGGGGTCCTCTGTCCATTGAGGTCCTCTGTCCATTGAGGTCCTCTATCCATTGAGGTCCTCTGTCCATTGAGGTCCTCTGTCCATTGAGGTCCTCTGTCCATTGGGGTCCTCTGTCCATTGAGGTCCTCTGTCCATTGAGGTCCTCTGTCCATTGAGGTCCTCTGTCCATTGAGGTCCTCTGTCCATTGGGGTGCTCTGTCCATTGAGGTCCTCTGTCCATTGGGGTCCTCTGTCCATTGAGGTCCTCTGTCTATTGAGGTCCTCTGTCCATTTAGGTCCTCTGTCCACTGGGCCTTTCGTTCTTTGGGTCCTCTTTTTATTGGGTCCTTTGTCCATTGGGTCTTTTTTTCAATTGGTCCTTTGTCCATAGGGGTCTTTTGTCCATTGGGTCGTTTTTTTCATGGGGTCCTTTACTCATTGGGTCCTTTGTCCACTGGGGCCCATTGTTCATTGGGTCCTTTGTCCATTGGACCCTTTGTCCATTGGTCCTTTATCCATTGGGTCCTTTTTTCATTGGGTCCTTTGTCCATTGGGTCCTTTTTTCATGGGTCCTTTGTCCATTTGATCCTTTGTCCATTGGAGTCCTTTGTTCATTGGGGTCCTTTGTCCATTGGATCCTTTGTCCATTGAGGTCCTCTGTCCATTGAGGTCCTCTGTCCATTGAGGTCCTCTGTCCATTGAAGTCCTCTGTCCATTGAGGTCCTCTGTCCATTGGGTCCTTTTTTCATTGGGTCCTTTGTCCATTGAGGTCGTCTGTCCATTGGGGTCCTCTCTCCATTGAGGTCCTCTGTCCATTGGGATCCTCTGTCCATTGAGGTCCACTGTCCATTGAGGTCCTCTGTCCATTGAGGTCCTCTGTCCATTGATTTCCTCTTTCCTTTAGGCCTTCTGTCCATTGAGGTCCTCTGTCCATTGAGGTCCTCTGTCCATTGAAGTCCTCTGTCCATATAGGTCCTCTGTCCATTGAGGTCCTCTGTCCATTGGGGTCCTCTGTCCATTGGGTCTTTTGCTCATTGGGTCCATTTTTATTGTGTCCTTTGTCCATTGGGTCTTTTTTTCTTTGCTTCCTTTGTCCATAGGGGTCTTTTGTCCATTGGGGCCTTTTTTCATGGGGTCCTTTGTCCATTGGGTCCTTTTTTCATTAGGGCCTTTGTTCATTGTGTCCTTTGTCCATTTTATTATTTTTTCATTGGGTCCTTTGTCCATTGGGTCCTTTGTCCATTGGGTCTTTTGTCCATTGGAATCCTTCGTCCATTGGGGTCCTTTGTCCATTGAGTCCTTTGTCCATTGGGTCCTTTGTCCACTGGGATCTTTTTCATTGGTGTCCTTTGTCCATTCGGTCCTTGGTCCATTGGGGTCCTTTGTTCATTGGGGTCCTTTGTCCATTGGGTCCTTTGTCCATTGGGTCCTTTTTTCATTGGGGTCCTTTGTCCACTAGGTCCTTTGTCCATTGGGTCCTTTGTCCATTGGGTCCTTTGTCCATTGCGGTTCTTTGTCCATTGGGGTCCTTTGTTCATTGGGTCCTTTGTCCACTGGGTTCTTTGTCCATTGGGGTCCATTGTCCATTGAGTCCTTTGTCCATTGGGTCCTTTGTCCATATTGTCCTTTTTTCATTGGGGTCCTTTGTCCATTGAGTCCTTTGTCCATTGGGTCCTTTGTCCTTTGGGTTCTTTGTCCACTGGGGTCCTTTGTCCATTGGGTCCTTTGTCATTTGGGGTAATTTGTCCATTGGGGTCCCTTGTCCATTGGGTCCCTTGTCCATTGGGTCCTTTGTTCATAGGGTCCTTTTTCCATTGGGTCTTTTGTCCATTGGGTCCTTTGTTCATTGGGGTCTTTGTCCATTGGGTCCTTTGTCCATTTTGTCCTTTGTCCATTGGGGTCCTTTGTCCATAGGGTCCTTTTTTCATTGGGATCTTTGTCCACTGGGTCTTTTTTTCATTGGGGTCCATTGTCCATTGGGTCCTTTGTCCATTTTGGTCCTTTGTTCTTTGGGTCATTTTTTCATTGGTGTCCTTCTTCCATTGTGTCCTTTTTTATTGGGGTCCTTTGTCCATTGGGATCCTTTGTCCATTGGGTCCTTTTTCCATTGGGGTCCTTTGTCCATTGGGTCCTTTTTTCATTGGGGTCCTTTGTTCATTGGGTCCTTTGTCCATTGGGTTCTTTGTCCACTGAGGTCCTTTTTCCATCGGGTCCTTTGTCCATTTTGTCCTTTGTCCATTGGGGTCCTTTGTCCATTGGGTCCTTTTCTCATTGGGGTCCTTTGTCCATTGGGTCCTTTGCCCATTGGGTCCTTTGTCCATTGGATCCTTTTTTCATTGGGGTCCTTTGTACATTGGGATCCTTTGTCCATTGGGTCCTTTGTCCATTGGATCCTTTTTTCATTGGGGTCCTTTGTCCATTGGGGTCCTTTGTCCATTGGATTCCTTTGTCCAGTGGGGTCCTTTGTCCATTGGGATCCTTTTTCCATTGGGGTCCTTTTTGCATTGGGGTCCTTTGTCCATTGGGGTCCTTGATTAAGTACTATCCAGTATGAGGTGGCTAGCTGATGCAAGGACACCAGGCCAGTGTATCTGGAGTACAGAAGGCGGCACCGACCAGACAAATAACTATACTGAACTTAAGATGTAAGAATCACGAAGTAGAGAAGAAATACAGAAAGAATTTAAGAGGCGTCTGAATTCCCTGTTTTCTAATCATGTTTATTTTTCCACTATAATTTACCTTGTCCATAATTACTATCACATTTGCTTTGTTTCGTAAGGTGACGTCCAGGATTTTTACTTAATTTATGGTATAACTTAACAAATCTTCGATGACAAAATGCGTGATAAAGGAATAACAGGAAAAGTTGGTAGATGGATCTATAACCTCCTGACAAACAGAACACAAAGAGTAATAGTAAACAGAGTAAAATCTGAGGCGGCTACAGTAAAAATCTCTGTTCCACAAGGCATAGTACTTGCTCCCATCCTGTTCCTCATCCTCATATCTGACACAGACAAAGACGTAAGCCATAGCTCCGTGTCTTCCTTTGCTGATGATACCAGTGTCTTCAGTGTCATCAACTGAAGACACTGCGAAACTCCAAGCGGACATCAACCAAATCTTTAAATGGGCCACAGAAAACAATATAAATTTTAATGAAGACAGACTTCTATTACTCCGGTATGGAAAAACTCAAAGAAATTAAAACTGTTTCGGAGTATAAAACAAATTCCAAAAACACAATAGAGCGAGAAACTAATGTGAAGGACGTAAATTACTGGGAACCATTGAAGTCCCTTGATTTGTGCTCCCTGAAACGCAGGCGAGAAAGATACGTGATAATATACACTTGGAAAATCTTAGAGGAACTAGTCTCAAATTTGCACACGAAAATCACTCCCTACGAAAGCAAAAGAATCGGCAGACGATGCAACATCTCCCAGTGAAAAGTAGGGGTACCACTAGCACGATAAGAGACAACACAATAAGTGTCAGGGATCAAAGACTGTTCAACTGCCTCCGGGCATACATAAAGGGGATTAACAATAGACCCCTGGCTGTCTTCAAAACCCATGACTGTTTTAAGACCCCTGCCTGCCTGTAAGACCCAGACTGTTTTAAAAAGCCCTGGCTGTCTTTAAGACCCCCCTGGCTGTCTAGATGCCCCTTGGCTGTCTTCAAGACCCCTGGCTGCCTTAAAGACCCCAGGCTGTTTTCAAGCCCCCTGGCTGTCTTTAAGACCCTTGGCTGTCTTCAAGACCCATGGCTGTCTTCAAGACCCCTGGCTGTCTTCAAGACTCCTGGCTGTCTTCAAGACCCCTGGCTGTCTTCAAGACCCCTGGCTATCTTTAAGACCACTGGCTGTCTTCAAGACCCCTGGCTATCTTTAAGACCCCTGGCTGTCTTCAAGACCCCTAGCTGTCATCAAGAGCCCTGGCTGTCTTCAAGACTCCTGGCTGTCTTCAAGACCCCTGGCTGTTTTCAAGCCCCCTGGCTGTCTTCAAGCCCCCTGGCTGTCTTCAAGCCCCCTGGCTGTCTTCAAGACCCTGGCTGTCTTCAAGACCCCTGACTGTCTTCAAGACCCCTGGCTGTCTTCAAGACCCCTGGCTGTTTTCAAGCCCCTGGCTGTCTTTAAGACCCCTGGCTGTCTTCAAGCCTCTTGGCTGTCTTCAAGACCCCTGGCTGTCTTTAAGACCCCTGGCTGTCTTCAAGACCCCTGGCTGTCTTTAAGACCCCTGGCTGTCTTTAAGACCCCTGGCTGTCTTCAAGACCCCGGACTGTCTTCAAGACCCCTGGCTATCTTTAAGACCCCTGGCTGTCTTCAAGACCCCTGGCTGTCTTCAAGACCCCTGACCGTCTTCAAGACCCCTGGCTGTCTTTAAGACCCCTGGCTGTCTTCAAGACCCCTGGCTGTCTTCAAGACCCCTGGCTGTCTTCAAGACCCCTGGCTGTCTTCAAGACCCCTGGGTGTCTTCAAGACCCCGGACTGTCTTCAAGACCCCTGGCTATCTTTAAGACCCCTGGCTGTCTTCAAGACCCCGGACTGTCTTCAAGACCCCGGACTGTCTTCAAGACCCCTGGCTATCTTTAAGACCCCTGGCTGTCTTCAAGACCCCTGGCTGTCTTCAAGACCCCGGACTGTCTTCAAGACCCCTGGCTGTCTTCAAGACCCCTGGCTGTCTTCAAGACCCCTGGCTGTCTTCAAGACCCCTGGCTGTCTTTAAGAGGGAGTTGGACAGACACATGAAGTCAATACCTGACCAGCCGAGCTGTGGTTCCTACGTTGGTTTGCGTGTGACCAGCAGAAACAGTCTGGTTGATCAGTCCCTGATTAACCACCAGGCCTGGGCATGGACCGGGCAGCGGGGGCACTGACCCCACGGAACACCCTCCAGGTATATTCCAGGTATAGTCAACCGGAAGGCTCTCTCCCTGGATAATGTGACAGTCAGTCCAGGAAAATCCGCGTCTCAAGGATTTCAGGGGATCAGTCCCCTGACTGAGGAAGACTGGACTGACGTTCTTCTTAAATTGTTCGGTACTGACCGTCAGTTCAGTCACTAGTGACTGTTAATGACCTGTTTGGTAGGGGAGAAGAGGGGGAGGGAAGACGGGAGGGGGGTGAGGGAGGGGGAGAGGGGAATCACGGAGAAGAGGAGGTTTTGAATGAATGGGTGATGGGGGAGGGGTAATAGGGTGTTGGGGAGGGGGTATAGAGGGGGAGGGGGAATCACAGATGAGGGGGGAATTTCTGTTTAATACTCAAGCGGAAAGGTGAGGGGGTGGCGGTGGGATGATTCCCCCTAACCACCCGCCACCCCCCCCACTTTCCCCTACTCCCCTACCTATACTTCACCTCCCCCCCTACCTTTCCAGGTCTTTGTGTTGTAAGAGAGATGAGTCATGTCCGCTGTTTTAACCCCCTCCCTTATCATCCCCCTCCTCTCCCCACCCCTCCCCTCCCCTCCACTCTCCTCCCAGTCCCCTCCCCAATCCTCCCCCTCCCCTGTCCTCTCCCTCTCCTCCCATATCTTCCCCCTCCCCGCCCCTACCCTCTCATATTATTCCCCACTCCTCCACTACCCACTCCCTCCCTTAATCTTCCCCCACCTCATCCATCCCCTCCATTA
>NC_091353.1:9631201-9661201 GCF_038502225.1 Cherax quadricarinatus
GAGAGATAGTAGGAAGTATTTCTTCAGTCATAGAGTTGTAAGGCAGTGGAATAGCCTAGAAAATGACGTAGTGGAGGCAGGAACCATACACAGTTTTAAGACGAGGTTTGATAAAGCTCATGGAGCGGGGAGAGAGAGGGTCTAGTAGCAACCGGTGAAGAGGCGGGGCCAGGAGCTAGGACTCGACCCCTGCAACCACAAATAGGTGAGTACAAATAGGTGAGTACACATTTTACACTGCTCCTTGTTAGCTCGAGGCCTCGGTTCACTTAACACCTAGGTGATACACGGTTCACTTAACACCTAGGTGACACACGGTTCACTTAACACCTAGGTGACACACGGTTCACTTAACACCTAGGTGACACACGGTTCACTTAACACCTAGGTGACACACGGTTCACTTAACACCTAGGTGACACACGGTTCACTTAACACCTAGGTGACACACGGTTCACTTAACACCTAGGTGACACACGGTTCACTTAACACCTAGGTGACACACGGTTCACTTAACACCTAGGTGACACACGGTTCACTTAACACCTAGGTGACACACGGTTCACTTAACACCTAGGTGACACACGGTTCACTTAACACCTAGGTGATACACGGTTCACTTAACACCTAGGTGACACACGGTTCACTTAACACCTAGGTGATACACGGTTCACTTAACACCTAGGTGACACACGGTTCACTTAACACCTCGATGACACACGGTTCACTTAACACCTAGGTGACACACGGTTCACTTAACACCTAGGTGATACACTGTTCACTTAACACCTAGGTGACACACGGTTCACTTAACACCTAGGTGATACACGGTTCACTTAACACCTAGGTGACACACGGTTCAATTAACACCTAGGTGGCACACGGTTTATTTAACACCTAGGTGACACACGGTTCACTTAGCACCTAGGTGACACACGGTTCACTTAACACCTAGGAGGTACACGCTTCACTTAACACGTAGGCGATACACTGTTCACTTAACACCTAGGTGATACACGGTTCACTTAACACCTAGGTGGTACACGGTTCACTTAACACCTAGGTGGTACACGGTCCACTTAACACCTAGGTGGTACACGGTCCACTTAACACCTAGGTGGTACACGGTTCACTTAACACCTAGGTGGTACACGGTTCACTTGACACCTAGGTGACACACGGTTCGCTTAACACCTAGGTGACACACGGTTGACTTAACACCTAGGTGGTACACTTTTCACTTAACACCTAGATGGTACACGGTTCACTTAATACCTAGGTGGTACACGGTTCACTTAACACCTAGGTGGTACACGGCTCACTTAACACCTAGGTGATACACGGTTCACTTAACACCTAGGTGATACACGGTTCACTTAACACCTAGGTGATACAAGGTTCACTTAACACCTAGGTGGTACACGGTTCACTTAACACCTAGGTGGTACACGGTTCACTTAACACCTAGGTGACACACGGTTCACTTAACACCTAGGTGGTACACGGTTCACTTAACACCTAGGTGGTACACGGTTCACTTAACACCTAGGTGGTACACGATCCACTTAACACTTAGGTGGTACACGATCCACTTAACACCTAGGTGGTACACGGTCCACTTAACACCTAGGTGGTACACGGTCCACTTAACACCTAGGTGGTACACGGTCCACTTGACACCTAGGTGGTACACGGTCCACTTGACACCTAGGTGGTACACGGTCCACTTAACACCTAGGTGGTACACGGTCCACTTAACACCTAGGTGGTACACGGTCCACTTAACACCTAGGTGGTACACGGTCCACTTAACACCTAGGTGGTACACGGTCCACTTAACACCTAGGTTGTACACGGTCCACTTAACACCTAGGTGGTACACGGTCCACTTGACACCTAGGTGGTACACGGTCCACTTAACACCTAGGTGGTACACGGTCCACTTGACACCTAGGTGGTACACGGTCCACTTGACACCTAGGTGGTACACGGTCCACTTAACACCTAGGTGGTACACGGTCCACTTAACACCTAGGTGGTACACGGTCCACTTAACACCTAGGTGGTACACGGTCCACTTAACACCTAGGTGGTACACGGTCCACTTAACACCTAGGTGCTACACGGACTGATAAACGCACTGCATCTCGTCACTTAAGCAGCTCCTCCCAACACTCTCAGTAGTGACTCTGGTGTCACCACTGTGAAAGTTCCCTCTAAAAGGAAAGCAAGTACGAATGGTGGTGATGGTGGTGATGGTGGTGGTGATGGTGGTGATGGTGGTGGTGATGGTGGTGATGGCGGTGATGGTGGTGATGGTGGTGATGGTGGTGATGGTGGTGATGGTGGTGGTGGTGGTGATGGTGATGATGGTGGTGATTGTGGTGATGGTGGTGGTGATGGTGATGGTGGTGGTGATGGTGGTGATGGTGGTGATGGTGGTGATGGTGGTGGTGGTGATGGTGATGGTGGTGATGGTGGTGATGGTGGTGATGGTGGTGATGGTGGTGGTGATGGTGGTGATGGTGGTGATTGTGGTGGTGGTGATATTGGTGATGGTGGTGATGGTGGTGATGGTGGTGATGGTGGTGATGGTGGTGGTGATGGTGGTGGTGGTGGTGATGGCGGTGATGGTGATGGTGGTGATGGTGGTGATGGTGGTGGTGATGGTGGTGATGGTGGTGGTGGCGGTGATGGTGATGGTGGTGATGGTGGTGATGGTGGTGATGGTGGTGATGGTGGTGATGGTGGTGATTGTGGTGGTGGTGATATTGGTGATGGTGGTGATGGTGGTGGTGATGGTGGTGGTAGTGATCGTGATGGTGGTGATGGTGGTGGTGATGGTGGTGATGGTGGTGATGGTGATGGTGGTGATGGTGGTGATGGTGGTGATGGTGGTGGTGGTGGTGATCGTGATGGTGGTGATGATGGTGATGGTGGTGATGGTGGTGGTGGTGATCGTGATGGTGGTGATGGTGGTGATGGTGATGGTGGTGGTGGTGATCGTGGTGGTGATGGTGGTGATGGTGGTGATGGTGGTGATGGTGGTGATGGTGATCGTGATGGTGGTGATGGTGGTGATGGTGGTGATGGTGGTGGTGGTGATCGTGATGGTGGTGATGGTGGTGATGGTGGTGATGGTGGTGATGGTGGTGATGGTGGTGGTGATGGTGATGGTGGTGATATTGGTGATGGTGGTGATGGTGGTGATGGTGGTGATGGTGGTGGTGATGGTGGTGGTGATAGTGGTGATGGTGGTGATGGCGGTGATGGTGGTGATGGTGGTGATGGTGGTGATGGTGGTGTGAATGGTTGATGGGTACTGGGAGTGTGTGATTGCATCTCTACGCCCTCCTGTTCGAGCTGGTGGGAATTAACACTGGATTCTCCTTACATATTGCACATCCCACGGTATGGGCAGGGATTGAACTCGCGGCGAGTGAGTTGTAAAACTCCAGACCACTCGCTGCAAGTTCAAGTCCCAACCGTACCGTGGTTTGTCTTCAGTCATGTCATTTTGGCCATCACTTTACCTGCTGCTCCCAAAAAGTCTCTTAAATATGGCTTCCCACTCTTATTTCACGAAATATATGATGATTTTACCCTCATATTTATCCGAACACAACAGTGTGTGTCTTCAGCCTTGCTAACTGACCATCTGTTGTCTTCGAAGTCCTGCAACACACCACCAACGAGGCTGCCAAACCGGCTTCCTCCATCTGTGGAACGGCTATTGGCGTCTGCACTCTCAGTCCAAAGCTGAAGTTTGTTCCAGAGTCCACCAGCGATTACCTCGTCACACACAAGCCACGGGACGGGTGAGGATTGAACTCGCGGCAAGTGAGTCGTGAAACTCCAGGCCGGTGCGTACACCACTGGGCCAGCTGGATAGATTCATCCAAGGATATCTTGTAAAGTAAAAGGACACAAGTGCAACTAATGTGACATTTTTATTGTGGCAACGTTTCGCTCTCCAGGAGCTTTGTCAAGCCGTAACGGCTTGATAAAGCCGTTTCAACATATTGTTGAAAAGTTTTGCCCAGTGTAGAATACATCCCCCCCCCGCACCTGCTTGAGGAAGCCTACAGCATGAGCGAAACGTTTGAACAATACAAACACCCGACTCTTGCACAAGTGTCTTAGTCAACTCCTCGGTGCTCCACGACATTTTTTCAACAAACGTTTCGCCCAGTGAAGTTGAAACATTGCCTTCCTTCCCGCTCGCTGAGATCTTACTTCCCCGGAGACCTGAGTTCACTACCTCACTCCTTTAAACTTAACAAATATGTAAATTATTTTCTGTAGCTCATTTATGACTTTTTAACAAATTTACCGATTTGTTGGGGCTAAATGAATTATTTTTAAAGGTTATTAGTTAAGATTCTTATTTAGAATCTCTATTAATAACATCTATATTATTATCATCTAATTTAGGCTTAATTCCGGGAATTTGAGCAGACCCAATGCCCTGGATCAAGAACCTTGAGGGGGCCCTCTGCGATACTGTAATTATTTTCTTGTGGTTGGTATTGTAAAGGATCTGCCAAATATGGGCCAACAGGCCTTCTGCAGTGTTCCTCCTTTCTTATGTTCTTAATGCTGCTGAAAAAGTACTTCCTAGAAGCAACAGACCTATTGATAAGCCTTTGTAGCGCATGCTATTCCAGTCTCGATGCTGTCGCACCTGTGATGAATGGTTTGAAAAACCGACATGTTGAAGATTGAGACACTTATGCATCATATGGGAATCTTTATTCAGGAAACGTTTCGCCACACAGTGGCTTCATCAGTCCAATACAAAGAGGAAGGCGTAAAGAGAGGAGGAGTATGAGGTAATCAGTCCCTCAACCTGGAGTCGATGTGTTCAGTCCATCAATCTTGTTGATGGACTGAACACATCGACTCCAGGCTGAGGGACTGATTACCTCATTCTCCTCCTCTCTTTACGCCTTCCTCTTTGTATTGGACTGATGAAGCCACTGTGTGGCGAAACGTTTCCTGAATGAAGATTCCCATATGCTGCATAAGTGTCTCAATCTTCAGCTGTCGCACCTGCGAGAAAGTTGTCTTGATAGAGGAGGGTCGTAAGATAGTCGTTATAACAGGAGGGTCGTATGAGAGAGACGTTATAACAGAAGGGTCGTATGACAGAGACGTTATAACAGGAGGGTCGTATGAGAGAGACGTTATAACAGGAGGGTCGTATGAGAGAGACGTTATAACAGGAGGGTCGTGTGACAGAGACGTTATAACAGGAGGGTCGTATGAGACGTTGTAACAGGAGGGTCGTATGACAGAGACGTTAAAACAGGAGGGTCGTATGAGAGAGACGTTATAACAGGAGGGTCGTATGAGAGAGACGTTATAACAGGAGGGTCGTATGAGAGAGACGTTATAACATTAGGTTCATAGAAGAGAGACGTTATAACAGGAGGTTCGTAAAAGAAAGACGTTATAACAGAGGTAGTTCGTAGAAGAGGGACGTTATAACAGGAGGTTCGTAAAAGAGAGACGTTATAACAGAGGTGGTTCGTAAGACACGTTATAACAGAGGTGGTTCGTAAAGCATACGTTATAACAGAGGTAGTTCGTAAGACACGTTATAACAGAGGTGGTTCGTAAGACATACGTTATAACAGAGGTGGTTCGTAAAGCATACGTTATAACAGAGGAAGTTCGTAAGACACGTTTTAACAGAGGTGGTTCGTAAGACACGTTTTAACAGAGGTGGTTCGTAAAAGACACACGTTATAACAGAGGTGGTTCGTAAAAGACACGTTATAACAGAGGTGGTTCGTAAAAGACACGTTATAACAGAGGTGGTTCGTAAAAGAGGTTATAACTGAGGAAATTCATCAGAGAAAGAGAGAGTTGCCAGCCTGACTGGGAAGCAACAGTGGGCGTGGCCCTCCCTTCCTCGCAGCCAAAACAATAACAATAAAAGGCGGGAACTTCCGATTCGCACTTGTTTTACCCGCGCAAAGTTTCCGCTTCTTTGTACGCCGGCAAGACGAGGCCGGAGCACTCTTTGTCGCTTCTTAATGAAAATCCGGGTAAATGTCTGCTGTTTTAGGAGCTGATGGAGCTGGGGAAACCTAAAATATCTTAAATATTTTGTAAATGTTATGGTGTCCAAAAAATTATGGCGTCAACACACCTTATCTAGCTAAAAGGACACAAGTGCAACTAATGTGACGTTTCGTTGTGGCAAAGTTTCGCTCTCCAAAAACTTTATCAAGTAGTAGTAATACTAGTGGTGGCAGTAGTAGTAATAGTAATAATACTAGTGGTAGTAGTAATACTAGTGGTAGAAGTAGTAGTAGCAATACTAGTGGTAGTGGTAGTACTGGTAGTAGTGGTAGTAGTGGTAGTAGTGGTAGTAGTAGTAGTAGTAATAGTAGTAGTAGTAGTAATAGTAGTAGTAGTAGTAGTGGTAGTGGTAGTAGTGTAAATATATTTACTCAATCCATTTAAATGTTTCCCGAGTAATAAACTGTATTAACCACGTATATTACTACCACCACTATTATTACTACCACTGCTACTAGGATTACTAATACTACAACTACCACTAGTATTACTACTACTACTACCACTAGTATTACTACTACTACCACTAGTAGTACTACTACTACCACTAGTATTACTACTACTACTACTACCACTAGTATTACTACTACCACTAGTAGTACTACTACTACCACTAGTATTACTACTACTACTACTACCACTAGTATTACTACTACTACTACCACTAGTATTACTACTACTACCACTAGTACTACTACCACTAGTATTACTACTACTACCACTAGTACTACTACTACTACTACAACGATAATATTGTGCCTTACACCTCACTTTAAAGCCTATATATACCCTTCTGTATATATTATATGAAGACCAGGAGGGGGTCTTGAAGACTAGGAGAGGGTGTTAAAGACCAGGAGGGGTCTTTAAAACCAGGAGGGAGTCTTGAAGACTAGGAGAGGGTGTTAAAGACCAGGAGGGGTCTTTAAAACCAGGAGGGAGTCTTGAAGACTAGGAGAGGGTGTTAAAGACCAGGAGGGGGTCTTTATAACCAGGAGGGAGTCTTGAAGACTAGGAGAAGGTGTTAAAGACCAGGAGGGGTCTTTATAACCAGGAGGGGGTCTTTAAGACCAGGAGGGGGTCTTTAAGACCAGGAGGGAGTCTTGAAGACTAGGAGAGGGTGTTAAAGACCAGGTGCGGTCTTTAAAACCAGGAGGGGGTCTTGAAGACTAGGAGAGGGTGTTAAAGACCAGGAGGGGGTCTTTAAGACCAGGAGGGGGTCTTGAAGACTAGGAGAGGGTGTTAAAGACCAGGTGCGGTCTTTAAAACCAGGAGGGGGTCTTGAAGACTAGGAGAGGGTGTTAAAGACCAGGAGGGGGTCTTTAAGACCAGGAGGGGGTCTTGAAGACTAGGAGAGGGTGTTAAAGACCAGGTGCGGTCTTTAAAACCAGGAGGGGGTCTTTAAGACCAGGAGGGGGTCTTTAAGACCAGGAGGGGGTCTTTAAGACCAGGAGGGGGTCTTTTAAACCAGGAGGAGGTCTTTAAGACCATGAGGGGGTCTTTAAGACGAGGAGGGGAGTCTTTAAAACCAGGAGGAGGTCTTTAAGACCAGGAGGGGGTCTTTTAAACCAGGAGGAGGTCTTTAAGACCATGAGGGGGTGCTTAAGACGAGGAGGGGGTCTTTAAAACCAAGAGGAGGTCTTTAAGACCATGAGGGGGTCTTTAAGACGAGGAGGGGAGTCTTTAAAACCAGGAGGGGGTCTTCAAACACGCAGGGGAGTTGTATGGCTGTTATGAAATACTTCTTTAGCCTTAGAGGGGTCAGGAAGTTGGTCCATCTGGAAAGTGTAGTGGGAGAGGCAGGATATATACATAGCTTTTAAGAAGATGTACAATAGTGCTCTTGGAGGAGACGGTTTTGCAAGTTCGACCAGGAACTGTGACTCGACCTCTGAAACCAGAAATAGGTGGTTACACATTCAAACACCCCTCCCTACACACACACACACACACACACACACACACACACACACACACACACACACACAGCTCACAAGAAACGACTAAGAAGTATGAGATTTAAGTATTTACAGTGGAGACAGGAAGGACTCCGGGAAGTCAGAATAGGGTACGACACCAACAAGGGATATACCAACAAGTGCGGAATGAAATACACACAACCGAGGAGGAGGTGAAGAAGCTGCTAAGTGAACTTGATACCTCAAAGGAGGTGGGATCGGACATCTCTTCATGGGTCCTTAGAGAGGGAGTAGAGACACTGTGTCTGCCACTTACAACAATTTTCAACACATTCATTGAAATTGGGTAATTACCTGAGGTACTGAAGACGGCAAATATAGTTCCAATTTTTAAGAAAGGAGACAGACACGAGGCGCTAAATTACAGACCAGTGTCACTGACGTGTACAGTATGCAAAGTCATGGAGAAGATTATCAGGAATAGTGGTGTAGCACCTAGAACGGAACAGGCTTAAAAACGACAACCAGCACGGATTCAAGGAAGGAGAATCCTGTGTCACAATCCTACTGGAGTTTTATGACAAGGTAACAGAAGTAAGACAAGAGAGAGAGGGGGTGAATAGATTTCATTTTTTTTTTTTTGGACTGGACTGGATCAATCAGGCACACGTAACAGGAAAGGCACTGCAAATGGATCAGAGAATACCTGACAGGGAGGCAACAACGAGGTGTCAGAGTGGGCGCCTGTGACAAGCGGGTTCCACAGGGGTCAGTCCTAGGACCTGTGTTGTTTTTGGTATATGTGAATGACAAAACAGAAGTGATTGACTCAAAAGTGTCCTTGTTTGCAGATGATGTGAAGTTAATGAGGATAATTAAATCGGATGAGGATCAGGCAGGACTACAAAGAGACTTGGACAAGCTGGAAGCCTGGTCCAGCAACTGGCTCCTCGAATTTAACACTGCCAAATGCAAAGTGATGAAGATCGGGGAAGGACAAAGGAGACACCAGAGTACAGGCTAAGCGGCCAAAGGCCGCCTCACTCAACGAAAAGGATCTTTGGGTATGTATAACACCGAGCACATCTCCTGAGGCGCACATCAGTCAAATAACTGCTACAGCATATGGGCGCCTGGCAAACCTGATAATAACGTTCCAATACCTCAGTAAAGAATCGTTCAAGACTCTGTACACTGTGTACGTCAGGCCCATACTGGAGTATGCAGCACCAGTGTGGAACCCACACCATGTCAAGCACTTCAAGAAATTAGAGAAAGTGCATAGGTTTGCAACAAGACTCGTCCCGAAGCTAAAGGGAATGTCCTACGAAGAAAGATTAAGGAAAATCAGCCTGACGACACTGGAAGACGGGAGGGTTAGTGGGAGACATGATAACGGCATACAAAATACTGAGAGGAATTGATAAGGTGGACAGAGACAAGATGTTCCAGGGATGTGGCACAGCAACGAGAGGTCACCATTGGAAGTTGAAGACTCAGATGAGTCAAAGGGATGTTAGGAAGTATTTCTTCAGTCATAGAGTTGTTAGGAAGTGGAATAATCTGTCATGTGATGTAGTGGAGGCAGGAACCATACATAGTTTTGAGACGAGGTATGATAAAGCTCATGGAGCAGTAAGAGAGAGGACCTAGTAGAGACCAGTGAAGAGGCGGGGCCAGGAGTTACGAATCGACCCCTGCAACCACAAATAGATGAGTACAAATAGGCGATTACAAAGACAGACAGACAGACACACACACACACACACACACACACACACACACACACACACACACACACACACACACACACACACACACACACATGCGCTCAAAGATGATTTTAAATTCGTGTGATGTGTGTGTGAGAGAGAGAGAAAGAGAGAGAGAGAGAGAGAGAGAGAGAGAGAGAGAGAGAGAGAGAGAGAGAGAGAGAGAGAGAGAGAGAGAGAGAGAGAGAGAGAGAGAGAGAGAGAGAGATAGAGAGAGAGGAGGGAGAAATAAAGGCCAGAATTATAGACAATCACGGCTCTTAACTCCCTCAAGTGGAGTGTGCCAACAGGTGGCAACCCACACACTAGAGCTGCCAATTCGTTACAAAGAGAGAGAAAAAAAAAAGCAAATCGCTGGCGCACACCACTTACCATAAACAAAGCTCCGCGGGGCTGTAATCGACCATTAAATACCTAGAACAAATACAACACCCGCCGTAGTTACTCACCAGCAATTAGGCTTGTAGTCCCACTGGTGTTTATGACGCTCATATGTTTCGCTGATGCTCCTATTTTTTTTTTTTTTTGGCGGGAGATGTTCATTTGTTTTACTTGTCTTCCCGCCATCTCCTTCACATGACAGGCGGATTATTTATCATTCCGGCGGTATATTCGCTTTAACTAGTTCGTTTATGGTCAACGATGGGTACGGCGATGATATATATGCGTGAATATCTCGTTTATTAAGAGCCAGGAGTTAAATAAATCTAAAACAAGAGATGGAAAGGCGCCTTATTTAGCAGCGAGAGGCCGCCATGTTGGACTACCCCAATCAAATTAGAATCTTTCTTCCGAGGCAGCGGAATTACCTACAAGAAATGTAATAATGCACCTGGCGGAACACCTGATGAATCATTAATACCTCTCCTACCAATGCGCGGAAAATTAGAGATAGTATAAATATGCAGAAAGCAATTTAAATATGCAAAGCAGTTTGGAGTCTGTTTTGTTCTTGTTTACTCGGTGGGGAAGGTACGGACCCAGCTCCTTCCTACCTAGGCTGCTCCTTTTGTTATGCTTATTTGGTTTCGCGGGAAAAATAAATTAATGCTGACCCTTTTGGTCTGTGCGTTCGTGTGTGCATGAAGTGTGTATTATTATTATTTTTTGCAGATGCTGTTGATAATAATAATTTTAATAATAATTGCAATACTACTATTACTACCACTTCTACTACTACTACTTATAATAATAATAATAATAATAATAATAATAATAATAATAATAATAATAATAATAATAATAATAATAATTCCTCTATCACTTAAACTTCCCTCTCTTTTACCCCTTTCATTACTCTCCCTTCCTACACTTCCCTCCCTCACAAATGACAGTTCGTGTACAGATGGAGTAATGAAGAGATGTGAATTAGGGGAGGAGGGAGGGAGGGATAAATGGGAAGGAAGGAGGGAGGGAGGAAAGGAGGGAGGGAGGGAAGGAGGGAGTCAGCACCGCTACACGACCCGGAATAGAAGAAATCATCTCGTAATTCGGTATTGTACAGTCGACCTCTTTTAACACAACATTATCTCTCTCTCTCTCCCTCTCTCTCTCTCCCTCTCTCTCTCTCTATCTCTATCTCTCACATCTCAAGAAAATTATCTGGTGATTATCAGAATCATTATAAATAAGATTATTATTATAGTTATAATTATAATTATTATAACTCATATGACAATTGTTATAGTAACATTTGTTAACTAAGAGGTAGTTGTGGTAGTTGTGGTAGTTGTGGTAATTGTGGTGGTTGTGGTAGTTGTGGTGGTTGTGGTAATTGTGGTGGTTGTGGTTGTGGTAGTTGTGGTAGTTGTGGTAGTTGTGGTAGTTGTGGTAGTTGTGGTGGTTGTGGTAGTTATGGTGGTTGTGGTAGTTGTGGTGGTTGTGGTAGTTGTGGTGGTTGTGGTAATTGTGGTGGTTGTGGTAGTTGTGGTAGTTGTGGTAATTGTGGTAGTTGTGGTAGTTGTGGTGGTTGTGGTGGTTGTGGTAATTGTGGTAGTTGTGGTGGTTGTGGCAGTTGTGGTAGTTGTGGTGGTTGTGGTAGCTGTGGTAGTTGTGGTGGTTGTGGTAGTTGTGGTGGTTGTGGTAATTGTGGTAGATGTGGTGATTGTGGTGGTAGTGGTAATTGTGGTGGTTGTGGTAGTTGTGGTGGTTGTGGTAGTTGTGGTAGTTGTGGTGGTTGTGGTAGTTGTGGTGGTTGTGGTAGTTGTGGTTGTGGTGGTTGTGGTAGCTGTGGTAGTTGTGGTGGTTGTGGTGGTTGTGGTAGTTGTGGTAGTGGTGGTTATGGTAATTGTGGTGGTTGTGGTGGTTGTGGTAGTTGGTGGTTGTGGAAGTTGTGGTAGTTGTGGTAGTTGTGGTAATTGTGGTAGTTGTGGTAGGTGTGGTAGTTGTGGTAGTTGTTGTAGCTGTGGTGGTTGTGGTAGTTGTGAAAGTTGTGGTGGTTGTGGTAGTTGTGGTGGTTGTGGTAGTTGTGGTAGTTGTGGTGGTTGTGGTAGTTGTGGTAGTTGTGGTGGGATGGTGGTAGTTGTGGTAGTTGTGGTGGGATGGTGCTAGTTGTGGTAGTGATGGTGGTAATTGTGGTAGTGATGGTGGTAATTGTGGTAGTGATAGTGGTAAGTGTGGTGGTGATGGTGGTAACTGTCGTAGTGATGGTAGTAGTTGTGGTAGTGATGGTGGTAATTGTCGTGGGATGGTGGTAGTTGTGGTGGGATGGTGGTAGTTGTGGTAGTGATGGTAATTGTGGTAGTGATGGTGGCAGTTGTGGTAGTGATTGTGGTAATTGTGGTAGTGATGGTGGCAATTGTGGTAGTGGTGGTAATTGTGGTAATGATGGTAGTAATTGTGGTAGTGATGGTAGTCGTGGTGGGATGGTGGTAGTTATGGTAGTGATGGTGGTAATTGTCGTGGGATGGTGGTAGTTGTAGTGGAATGGTGGTAGTTGTGGTAGTGATGGTGGTAATTGTGGAAGTGATGGTTGTAATTGTGGTAGTGATGGTGGTAATTGTGGTAGTGATGGTGGTAATTGTGGTAGTGATGGTGGTAATTGTGGTAGTGATGGTGGTAATTGTGGTGGTGATGGTGATAATTGTCGTAGTTATGGTGGTAATTGTTGGGGTGATGGTAGTAGTTGTGGTGGGATGGTGGTAGTTGTGGTAATGGTGGTAATTGTGGTGGTGATGGTAGTAGGTGTGATGGGATAGTGGTAATTGTGGTAGTGATGGTGGTAAATGTGGTAGTGATGGTAGTAGTTGTGGTGGGATGGTGGCAGTTGTGGTAGTGATGGTGGTAATTGTGGTAGTGATGGTGGTAATTGTGGTAGTGATGGTGGTAATTGTGGTGGTGATGGTGATAATTGTCGTAGTTATGGTGGTAATTGTTGGGGCGATGGTAGTAGTGGTGGGATTGTGGTAGTTGTGGTAATGATGGTGGTAATTGTGGTGGTGATGGTAGTAGGTGTGATGGGATAGTGGTAATTGTGGTAGTGATGGTGGTAAATGTGGTAGTGATGGTAGTAGTTGTGGTGGGATGGTGGCAGTTGTGGTAGTGATGGTGGTAATTGTCGTGGGATGGTGGTAGTTGTAGTAGTGATAGTGGTAATTGTGGAAGTGATGTGGTAATTGTGGTAGTGATGGTGGTAGTTGTGGTAGTGATGGTGGTAATTGTGGTAGTGATGGTGGTAATTGTGGTAGTGATGGTGGTAATTGTGTAACTGATGGTGGTAATTGTGGAGGTGATGGTAGTAGTTGTGGTGGGATGGTGGTAGTTGTGGTAGTGATGATGGTAATTGTGGTGGTGATGGTAGTAGTTGTGGTGGGATAGTGGTAATTGTGGTAGTGATGGTGGTAATTGTGGTGATGTAGTTGTGGTGGGATGGTGGTAATTGTGGTAGGATGGTGGTAATTGTGGTAGGATGGTGGTAGTTGTGGTGGGATGGTGGTAGTTGTAGTGGGATGGTAATAGTTGTGGTAGGATGGTGGTAGTTGTGGTGAGATGGTGGTAATTGTGGTGGGATGGTGATAGTTGGGTGGGATGGTGGTAGTTGTGGTGGGATGGTGGTAGTTGTGGTAGTGGTGGGATGGTGGTAGTTGTGGTAGTAGTGGTGGGATGGTGGTAATTGTGGCAGTGATAGTGGTAATTGTGGTGATGATGGTAGTTGTAGTGGGATGGTGGAAGTTGTGGTGGGATGGTGATAGTTGTGGTGGGATGGTGATAGTTGTGGTGAGATGGTGGTAGTTGTGGTAATTATTGTAGGGTTGTGGTAATTGTGGTAGTGATAGTGGTAATTGTGGTGATGATGGTAGTTGTGGTGGGATGGTGGTAGTTGTGGTAGGATGGTGGAAGTTGTGGATGGATGGTGGTAGTTGTGGATGGATGGTGGTAGTTGTGGATGAATGGTGGTAGTTGTGGTGGGACGGTGATAGTTGTGATGGGATGGTGGTTGTTGTAGTTGTGGTGGGATGGTGGTAATTGTGGTTGTGATGGTGGTAATTGTGGTGGTGATGGTAGTAGTTGTGGTGGGATGGTGGTAGTTGTGGTGGCATGGTGGTAATTGTGGTAGTGATGGTTGTAATTGTGTTGGTGATGGTAGTAGTTTTGATGGGATGGTGGTAGTTGTGGTGGGATGGTGGTAGTTGTGGTAAGGTGGTGGTAGTTGTGGTGGGATGGTGGTAGTTGTGGTGGGATGGTGATAGTTGTGGCCGGATGGTGGTAGTCGTGGTGGTGATGGTGGTAGGTGTGGTGGGATGGTGATAGTTGTGGTGGGATGTTGGTAGTTATGGAGGTGATGGTGGTAGTTGTGGATGGATGGTGGTAGTTGCGGTGGGATTGTGATAGTTGTGGATGGATGGTGGTAGCTGTGGTGGGATTGTGATAGTTGTGGTGGGATGGTAGTAGTTGTGGTGGTGATGGTGGTAGTTGTGGTGAAATGGTGATAGTTGTGGTTGGGTGGTGGTAGTTGTGGTGGGATGGTGGCAGTTGATGTGGGATGGTGGTAGTTGTGGTGGGATGGTGGGAGTTGTGGTGGGATGGTGGTAGTTGTGGTGGGATGGTGGTGATTGTGGTGGGAGGGTGGTAGTTGAGGTGGGATGGTGGTAGTTGTGGTGGGATGGTGATAATTGTGGTGGGATGTTGGTAATTGTGGTGAGATAGTTGTAGCTGTGGCGAGATAGTGATAGTTGTGGTGGGATGGTGGTGGTAGTGGGGGGATGTTGGTAGTTTTGGAGGGATGGTGGTAGGTTTGGTGAGATGGTGGTAGTTGTGGTGGGATGGTAGTTGTGGTGGGGTGGTGGTAGTTGTGGTGGGATGGTGGTAGTTGTGGTGGGATGGTGGTAGTTGTGGTGGGATAGTGGTAGTTGTGGTGGGATGGTGGTAGTTGTGGTGGGATGGTGGTAATTGATGTGGGATGGTGGTAGTTGTGGTGGGATGGTGGTAGTTGTGGTGGGATGGTGGTAGTTGTGGTGGGAGGGTGGTAGTTGAGGTGGGATGCTGATAATTGTGGTGGGATGTTAGTAGTTGTGGTGGGATAGTTGTAGTTGTGGCGGGATAGCGGTAGTTGTGATGGGATGGTGGTAGTAGTGGTAGGATGGTGGTAGTTTTGGAGGGATGGTGGTAGGTTTGGTGGGATGGTGGTAGTTGTGGTAGTTGTGGTGGGAGAGTGGTAGTTGTGGTGGGATGGTGGTAGTTGTGGTGGGATGGTGGTAGTTGTGGTGGGCTGGTGGTAGTTGTAGTGGGATGGTGGTAGTTGTGGTAGGATGGTGGTAGTTGTGGTGGGATGGTGGTAGTTGTGGTAAGTAGTAGAGGAGGAATAGTAGTAGTGGTGGTAGTGGTAGTGGTGGTGGTGGAAGGGAGAGGGTAGGGGAGGGGGAGAGAGAGAGAGAGAGAGAGAGAGAGAGAGAGAGAGAGGGAATCAGGGTGAGGGTAGGGAAGGGAGAGGGAGGAAGGGAAAGGGTAGGGGGGGAGGTAGAGGGAGGGAGGGAGTTGAGGAGAGAGAGGGAGGGAGACGGTAGGGGAGGATGTAGAGGGAGGGGAGAGGAGGGGGAGGGGTGGGGGAGGGAAGTATAATACCATCAATCATCAACTGTCGTTCAATACCCAACAATTTACTCCAAAAAATACACCTGTTCCATCACTTTGTTCCCACTTCCGGTTTTGTTCCATCACTTTGTTCCCGCTTCCGGTTTTGTTCCATCACTTTGTTCCCACTTCCGGTTTTGTTCCATCACTTTGTTCCCGCTTCCGGTTTTGTTCCATCACTTTGTTCCCACTTCCGGTTTTGTTCCATCACTTTGTTCCCACTTCCGGTGCTGTTCCATCACTTTGTTCCCATTTCCGGTGCTGTTCCATCACTTTGTTCCCACTTCCAGTGTTGTTCCATCTCCTTGTTCCCATTTCCGGTGCTGTTACATTACTTTGTTCCCACTTCCGGTGTTGTTCCATCACTTTGTTCCCATTTCCGGTGCTGTCCTATCACTTTGTTCCCATTTCCGGTGCTGTTACATTACTTTGTTCCCACTTCCTGTGCTGTTACCTTACTTTGTTCCCACTTCCGGTGCTGTTACATTACTTTGTTCCCACTTCCTGTGCTGTTACCTTACTTTGTTCCCATTTCCGGTGCTGTTACATTACTTTGTTCCCACTTCCTGTGCTGTTACCTTACTTTGTTCCCATTTCCGGCGCTGTTACATTACTTTGTTCCCACTTCCGGTGTTGTTCCATCACTTTGTTCCCATTTCCGGTGCTGTCCTATCACTTTGTTCCCATTTCCGGCGTTGTTACATTACTTTGTTCCCACTTCCGGTGCTGTTACATTACTTTATTCCCACTTCCGGTGCTGTCCTATCACTTTGTTCCCACTTCCGGTGTTGTTAAATTACTTTGTTCCCACTTCCGGTGCTGTTACATTACTTTGTTCCCACTTCCGGTGCTGTTACATTACTTTGTTCCCACTTCCGGTGTTGTTACATTACTTTGTTCCCACTTCCGGTGCTGTTACATTACTTTGTTCCCACTTCCGGTGCTGTTACATTACTTTGTTCCCACTTCCGGTGCTGTTACATTACTTTGTTCCCACTTCCGGTGCTGTTACATTACTTTGTTCCCACTTCCGGTGCTGTTACATTACTTTGTTCCCACTTCCGGTGCTGTTACATTACTTTGTTCCCACTTCCGGTGCTGTTACATTACTTTGTTCCCACTTCCGGTGTTGTTTCATCATTTTTTCCACTTCCGGTGGTGCTATGTAACTTTGTTCCCACTTCCGGTGTTACGTAATGTTGTCATTTCCGGTGTTACGTAATGTCACTTCCGGTGTTACGTAACTTTGTTCCAACTTCCGCTGGTGTTACGTAACTTTGTTCCCACTTCCGGTATTATGTAGTGTCACTTCCGGTGTTACATAACTTTGTTCCCACTTGCTGTGGTGTTACATAACTTTGTTCCAACTTCCGCTGGTGCTATGTAACTTTGTTCCCACTTCCGGTGTTACGTAATGTTGTCACTTCCGGTGTTACGTAACTTTGTTCCAACTTCCGGTGTTGTTACGTAACTTTGTTACCACTTCCGGTCTGAATATTTTGTCAAACAACGTAACAATTCTCTTCCAGTTACAGTCTTTAGATTTAGATTTTGAGCAATTATTTCGCGTGAAAATTTGACGTCAGAGTTTAGATTTTGACATTTTTTCGCGTCATACTTCGCGTCTACGCTAAATCAAATGTAAACGTCAAAATTTCACCGTAATTTTGACGTCTGTGTTTGATTTTGAGTTTAGGTAAGTACACACAGTAGTACACATAGATGAGTACACACAGTAGAGTACACACAGTAGTACACATAGATGAGTACACACAGTAGAGTACACACAGCAGTACACATAGATGAGTACACACAGTAGAGTACACACAGCAGTACACATAGATGAGTACACACAGTAGAGTACACACAGTAGTACACATAGATGAGTACACACAGGAGAGTACACACAGTAGTACACATAGATGAGTACACACAGTAGAGTACACACAGTAGTACACATAGATGAGTACACACAGTAGAGTACACACAGTAGAGTACACACAGTAGAGTACACACAGTAGTACGCATAGATGAGTGCACACAGTAGAGTACACACAGTACACATACATGAGTACACACAGTAGAGTACACACAGGAGAGTACAAACAGTAGAGTACGTACAGGAGAGTACATACAGTACACACAGTAGAGTATGCACAGTGCTGTACACACAATAGAGCACACAGAGTACTGTACACACAGTGCACACATGAGAGTACACACAGGAGAGTACACACAGTAGGAGTACACACAGGAGAGTACATACAGTACACACAGTAGAGTATGCACAGTATTCTACATACAATAGAGCACACAGAGTACTGTACACACAGTAGAGTACACACAGGAGAGTATATACAGTAAAGTACACACAGTAGAGTACACACAGGAGAGTACACACAGTAGAGTACACACAGGAGAGTACATACAGTACACACAGTAGAGTATGCACAGTATTCTACACACAATAGAGCACACAGAGTACTGTACACACAGTAGAGTACACACAGTAAAGTACACACAGTAGAGTACACACAGTAAAGTACACACAGTAGAGTACACACAGTAAAGTACACACAGTATACACAGAGTACACACAGGAGAGTACACACAGGAAAGTACACACAGTATACACAGAGTACACACAGGAGAGTACACACAGGAAAGTACACACAGGAGAGTAGATACAGTACACACAGTAGAGTATGCGCAGTACTGTACACACAGTAGAGCACACAGAGTACTGTACATACAGTAGAGTACAGAGTACACACAGGAGAGTACACACAGGCGAGTACACACAAGAGAGTACACATAAGAGAGTACACACAGTAGAGTGCACACAATGGAGTACACACAATGGAGTACACAGTAGAGTACACACAATAGAATACACACAGTAGGAGACACAATAGAGTACACACAGTAGGAGACACAATAGAGTACACACAGTAGGAGACACAATAGAGTACACACAGTAGGAGACACAATAGAGTACACACAGAGTACTCAGCAGTAGGTAGGGCGGTACAAGCCAGCCTGGATGTCATCAACCTGTCGCCAATCATCCGCATACATCCGTTCGTATCCGGTTCATCCGTCGCTCCAGTCAGCGTCATTCCGCATGCGGTCGTAGAGGAACATATCGGCTACACGTTTCGAACACCAGCACGTCTTGATCCTTGCGATGTCTCGCTCCACGAGAGCTCAATCTACCCTAGGTGAAACTCTGCGAGGGTGATTCTGCAGTCTCTCTTCCTCTCTCTCTCTCTCTCTCTCTCTCTCTCTCTCTCTCTCTCTCTCTCTCTCTCTCTCTCTCTCTCTCTCTCTCTCTCTCTCTCTCTCTCTGAGGGGTGAGGGGAGGGGTAGACAGAGCACCTGCTTGCCTCCTGCTCACAGGAGGGGAAAATTACCCCCTCCCCTCCTGTGATTTATTCTTCTGCTGCATAACACCTCCTGTTAGTGTGTACTGTTAGTGTGTACTGTTAGTGTGTACTGTTAGTGTGTACTGTTAGTGTGTACTGTTAGTGTGTACTGTTATTGTGTACTGTTAGTATGTACTGTTAGCGTGTACTGTTAGCGTGTACTGTTAGTGTGTACTGTTAGTGTGTACTGTTAGTGTGTACTGTCAGTGTGTACTGTTAGTGTGTACTGTCAGTGTGTACTGTTAGTATGTACTGTTAGTGTGTACTGTTAGTGTGTACTGTTAGTGTGTACTGTTAGTATGTACTGTTAGTATGTACTGTTATTGTGTACTGTTATTGTGTACTGTTAGTATGTACTGTTAGTGTGTACTGTTAGTGTGTACTGTTAGTGTGTACTGTTAGTATGTACTGTTAGTATGTACTGTTAGTGTGTACTGTTATTGTGTACTGTTAGTATGTACTGTTAGTATGTACTGTTAGCGTGTACTGTTAGTGTGTACTGTTAGTGTGTACTGTTAGTGTGTACTGTGTGTACTGTTAGTGTGTACTGTTAGTGTGTACAGTCAGTGTGTACTGTCAGTGTGTACTGTCAGTGTGTACTGTCAGTGTGTACTGTTAGTGTATACTGTTAGTGTGTACTGTTAGTGTGTACTGTTAATGTGTACTGTTAGTTTGTACTGTTAGTGTGTACTGTTAGTGTGTACTGTTAGTGTGTACTGTTTGTTAGTGTGTACTGTTAGTGTGTACTGTTAGTGTGTACTATTAATGTGTACTGTTAGTTTGTACTGTTAGTGTGTACTGTTAGTGTGTACTTTTAGTGTGTACTGTTAATGTGTACTGTTAGTTTGTACTGTCAGTGTGTACTGTCAGTGTGTACTGTCAGTGTGTAGGGGAGAGATGAAAGAATCAGGTCAAGTCAGCACTGTTATAAAGTTTGTATCAAGTATCAGTGTAGTGAGAGGGTAGCTTCTACACTGACAGGTATCAGTGTAGTGAGAGGGTAGCTTCTACACTGACAGGTATCAGTGTAGTGAGAGGGTAGCTTCTACACTGACAGGTATCAGTGTAGTGAGAGGGTAGCTTCTACACTGACAGTCACCATTAATGGGCACCTAACTGCCTCCGGTCTTCTAATAACAGGTTTATTTTCCCACTATAACCTACCTTGTACAGAAGCTTTCCTTAATTCATGGTATAATTTAACAAATCTTTGATGCCAGTTGTGTTGTACAGGTCAGAGCTTTGCTCGGACCTCAAGACTTGTCCTCAAGACTTGTCCTCAAGACTTGTCCTCAAGACAAGTCTTGAGGACAAGTCTTGAAATACGGCGATTGACCGAGGAAAACAAGAGGATTCGTAGTAGTCCTCCTGTTTCGAGTCCTCAGGTCAAGAAGGGATCGTGGTCAGTGGCTGGTCAGCAGGGGACGACGAAGTTGACGATCAAGAAGACGAATGGAAAGCCAGAAACGATGAAGAAGAAAGAGACTGCTGTGGAAACTCCTGTGGAAACTCCTGTGGAAACCTCCAACGCATTCTCGGTGCTACCCGACGAATGTGAGTCGACTACTGGGATCGTCACGACGAACGACAAGAAGGAAGGTAAGAATATTGTTGTTGTTGGGGATAGCCAAGTTAGATACATGGATATGGCATTCTGCTTGAAGGACAGGAGTAGGAGACAGAGAGTTTGCTTTCCTGGGGCTGGGATGGAGGACATTGTTAGCCGGCTTGATAACATCATGAACGGTAATGGAATCAATCCTATTATTTGCCTCAGTGCTGGAGGCAATGATGTAGGCAAGCGTAGAAGTGAGGATTTAGTTAGAAAGTTCAGGACAGCTATAGACATGATTAGGAAGAAGGGGGGGCGCCCTGTTATATGTGGCATTTTGCCAAGAAGAGGTGTTGGTAATGAATGGTTGTCCAGAGCAATTGGTATTAATTGTTGGCTGGATAAACACTGTAAGGATAATGCAGTACCATTCATTGACAACTGGGACAACTTCTATGGCCGAAATGACATGTATGCCAGGGATGGGGTTCACTTATCCAGGGCAGGTGTGGGTTTTCTTGCTAACTCAGTTGAGGGGGTTAGTAGGACTTTAAACTAGGATTAGTTAGAGGTATGGGTTTAGAAATGATAAATAATGAGTATGGATATATTGACTTATGCTCTGATATTAAGAATCTTAATAGTAACTGTCATGGAGTAACTCTGGGTAATGATAATTTCAGAAATTGTGTAAAAACAAAGATGACCAGGAAAAATGTGCAGAAGAAAAAACATATGATGGTTTTTTATGCTAACAGTCGAAGTGCAAGAAATAAAATTAATGAACTACGTTTGGAAGCATGTGCTGGGAACTTTGATATCATTGCATTAACTGAAACGTGGTATGATTTAAAGAGTCGGGATATGACTGCTGAGTGTAATATTCAGGGATTTAAGTTGTTCAATGTGGATAGATGTAATGGGAAGGGGGGAGGAGTTGCATTGTATGTTCGAGAAAATATTAATTTTTGCATAAAAACAGGTATAAAAATAGATGGAGCAGCAACAGAGTCTGTTTGGGTAGAGTTCGTGGAGGGTCAAGAAAAACTAATTCTAGGTGTAATATACCGACCTCCAGGCTTGGATCACGATAGAGGGAGACTTCTTTGGGACGAAATTGTTAGGGCTTCTGGACACAGTAACATAGTCATAGTAGGGGACTTTAACTTTAGTCAAATTGACTGGAATTCTTTGACAGGTAATCTAGAGTCCAGTGACTTTATGGAAACAGTTCAGGACTGTTTTCTGAAACAGAGCGTAACTGAGCCTACCAGGGGTAATAATTTGCTAGACCTAGTCTTGTCAAATAAGGAAACACTCGTGAATAATCTGGAGATCACTGAAGAGCTTGGCGCAAGTGATCACAAATCCATCACTTTTAGCATTAATTGGGAATGCAAGAATAATGATAATACAGTAAAAATCCCTGATTTTCGTTCTGCCGATTATAATGGACTTAGGGAACATCTGTCTAATCTTGATTGGGGTTATCTAGCTAATGATTTTATTGACGATAATCATACTTATGAATATGAAGGGATCTGCTTTTATGATTGTTTTCTTAATAATGTACACAGTGCCCAGAGTATATACATTTCCCAGAGAGAAATTAGGTCTAATAATAACGATCCCAAATGGGTTAACAGGAGGCTAAAGCATCTATTAGGGGAGAAAAGGGGAATTTATAGGCGCATCAGAAGAGGAGAGGTTAACCTTACTGACCAATATGTTCAGCTTAAAAGAGAAGTAAAAAAGGCGATTAGAAAGGCTAAACGTGACTATGAAATTAGAGTTGCTAATGAATCAAAGACTAATCCAAAGGGGTTCTTTCAAGTGTATAGGACGAAGGTGAAGGAAAAAGTAGGACCTCTGAAATTTGGGAATGGACAGCTGACGGATAATAAACTGGAAATGTGCTCCTTATTTAATGACTATTTTTTGTCAGTTTTTACACAGGAAGATGTAAATGAGATTCCAGTAATTAACAATTATTTAGTTCCTGATGAATTTAAGTTAACTAATATTACTGTCACGAGGGACATGGTTATTAAACAGATAGACAAACTGAAACAAAATAAGTCCCCGGGACCCGATGAGTTGTTTTCAAGGGTACTTAAGGAATGCAAAATAGAGCTTAGTCAGCCATTAACGAGTGTATTCAATGCGTCCATCCTTACCGGTGTTGTGCCAGAGTTGTGGAAGATGGCTAATGTGGTTCCTATATTCAAATCAGGGGATAAGTCCACTCCTTCAAATTACCGTCCAAAAAGCCTGACATCTATAGTGGGCAAGTTATTAGAATCAATTATAGCTGACATTATCAGAAGTCACCTTGAAGAGCATAACTTGATAAATGAATCTCAGCATGGATTCACGAGAGGTCGTTCCTGCCTGACAAACTTACTGACGTTCTTCAATAGAACATTTGAGGCACATGTGCAACATCTGGGTATCTTTATTGTAGACGTTTCGCCATCCAGTGGCTTTATCAATACAAATTCTAGGACATAACTTGAAGACAGTAGAACTATGTACAGAAGATGAGGTAATCAGTCCCTCAACCTAGGAGTAGGTGCGAAGAGCACCATAGTCGTGGAGACTACGGTGCTCTTCGCACCTACTCCTAGGTTGAGGGACTGATTACCTCATCTTCTGTACATAGTTCTACTGTCTTCAAGTTATGTCCTAGAATTTGTATTGATAAAGCCACTGGATAGCGAAACGTCTACAATAAAGATACCCAGATGTTGCACATGTATCTTAATCTCATCTTGTCGGTATTATATACCATTCGTACACATTTGAGGCAGTTGACAGTGATAAGGAATATGATATTGTTTATTTGGAATTTAGTAAAGCCTTCGATAGAGTACCTCACAAGAGACTCTTAAGAAAAGTGGCAGCTCATGGTATAGGAGGTCAAGTTCTAGCATGGATTGAGGCATGGCTTACCAATAGAAAGCAGAGAGTTACCATTAATGGAGTGAAATCTGAATGGGGATTAGTCACTAGTGGCGTCCCACAAGGATCAGTTTTAGGCCCTCTCTTGTTCATAATTTACATTAATGACCTTGATGAAGGGATTACGAGTGACGTGAGTAAGTTTGCTGATGATACAAAGATAGGCCGTATAATTCACTCTGAGGAGGACGTCAATGAACTCCAGGAGGATTTGGACAAATTAATGTCTTGGTCTGAAAAATGGCAGATGAAGTTCAATGTGGATAAGTGTAAGGTACTTGCCCTTGGTAATGAAAATAACCCTCGAAGCTATAATCTAGGTGAAGTAGAGCTTGGTCATACAGAATGTGAAAAAGACTTGGGAGTCATGGTAAGCAGAAATCTAAAGCCAAGACAGCAGTGCCTTAGTGTGCGCAACAAGGCCAACAGATTACTTGGATTTATCTCAAGAAGTATAAGTAACAGAAGTCCAAAAGTTATTTTACAGCTCTATACATCACTAGTGAGGCCTCATTTAGATTATGCTGCTCAGTTTTGGTCTCCTTACTACAGGATGGACATAGACTCATTAGAGAACATACAGAGAAGAATGACTAAAATGATTTACTGTGTAAGGAACCTCCCGTATGAAGATAAACTTAAAGCCTTAAAAATCTCCACTCTCTGGAGAGGCGTAGAATGAGAGATATCATTGAAGTGTATAAGTGGATGACGGGCATAAACAAGGGAGATATTAATAAAGTACTGAGGGTGTCGAACCAGGTAAGAACCAGAAATAATGGATATATGTTCTGCTTCTATCAACTTTTCTGTACTCGACTGAAGAAGCCTACTGTGTAGGCGAAACGTTTCGAAATAAAGATTCCTAACTGTTGCATATGTGTCTTACCTAACAACCTGTCGGTATTTTATACCATTTTAATGTTCAATCTGTCAGACACTGCAACACAAGGGTATCTTGGTACAGACCTGCAATCAACTTCGACAACCTCCACTAGTGAGAGCGGCTGGATTTGAGAGGGACCTGACCTCCCAACATCTGAGTTCTTACCTCTTCTAGTGACCTACGTCTCACCTGTTGGCGCTATATAAGGCTCCATCCTGTCACTTCATCTCCATATTGTTTCATACTATGGAACAATGCTCTTCTCCAGACTGAGGGACTGACCACCTCAAAACTTTAAGGGTGATGGACTGATTACATCGTCTTCAAGTATCTTCTGCTTCTATCAACTTTTCTGTACTCGACTGAAGAAGCCTACTGTGTAGGCGAAACGTTTCGAAATAAAGACACCTAACTGTTGCATATGTGTCTTACCTAACAACTTGTCCTCAAGACTTGTCCTCAAGACTTGTCCTCAAGACTTGTCCTCGGGACTTGTCCTCAACTTCACCTTACGTGCCTCTTAAGATTGATACAAGGAAAGATGTGTATAAGTGCCGCTTCAACAAGCCGGCGACTGTGACGGCTGGAAGTATGAGAGACAGTATTGGTTGATGATTAAGATACATATACAACATGTCCTCTACAGGACATGTACAACAGTTGGGAATCTTTATTGTTGAAACGTTTCGCGTACACAGTAAGCTTCTTCAGTCAGGTGTGGTAGAATGTGGTAGCAGTGTGGCAGCAGGTGTGGTAGAATGTAGATGAAGTAATCATTCCATCAGTCGTTGGTGGAAAAGTAATTGGAGTGGTCAGTCCCTCAGCCTGGAGAAGAGTTCAGCTCCATGGAGCTGAGGGACTGTCCATCTCATTTGCTTTTCCTCCAAGGGTTGATGGATTGATGACATCATCTTCATTTCACTGCTACACCTGCTGCCTCTGTATTTAATTGAAGGCGATACGATTCATCAATAAAGATACCTAACCATCAGTATTTTATACCCTCTTCGAGCAATAACAGGATTACGCTGAGGTCTAACACGACAGAAAAGAACATTACTAGTGCCGGCAAGTCAAACATTGTTATGTGCTCTTTAAGTCTCTCAGAAAGAGAGAAAAGAGGACCTGAGGACCGTAAAATAGAGCACACATCAGAGGCATCAATAGCAGGGATGAGAGGTACGAACTAGATCACTGCGAAGGCTGTTAGTTTGTCGAGAAGTGTGATGTCTGAAGATACATCACTACGAAGGCTGTTAGTTTGGCGAGAAGTGTGATGTCTGAAGATACATCACTGCGAAGGCTGTTAGTTAGGCGAGAAGTGTGTTGTCTGAAGATACATCACTACGAAGGCTGTTAGTTTGGCGAGAAGTGTGATGTCTGAAGATACATCACTACGAAGGCTGTTAGTTTGGCGAGAAGTGTGATGTCTGAAGATACATCACTACGAAGGCTGTTAGTTTGGCGAGAAGTGTGATGTCTGAAGATACATCACTACGAAGGCTGTTAGTTTGTCGAGAAGTGTGATGTCTGAAGATACATCACTGCGAAGGCTGTTAGTTTGTCGAGAAGTGTGATGTCTGAAGATACATCACTACGAAGGCTGTTAGTTTGGCGAGAAGTGTGATGTCTGAAGATACATCACTACGAAGGCTGTTAGTTTGGCGAGAAGTGTGATATCTGAAGATACATCACTACGAAGGCTGTTAGTTTGGCGAGAAGTGTGATGTCTGAAGATACATCACTACGAAGGCTGTTAGTTTGTCGAGAAGTGTGATGTCTGAAGATACATCACTACGAAGGCTGTTAGTTTGTCGAGAAGTGTGATGTCTGAAGATACATCACTACGAAGGCTGTTAGTTTGGCGAGAAGTGTGATGTCTGAAGATACATCACTACGAAGGCTGTTAGTTTGGCGAGAAGTGTGATGTCTGAAGATACATCACTACGAAGGCTGTTAGTTTGTCGAGAAGTGTGATGTCTGAAGATACATCACTACGAAGGCTGTTAGTTTGTCGAGAAGTGTGGTTGACGTGTGAGGACCAGAGAGAGTTATGTATATTAGAAAGACTGGTAATATAGGGAAGGAGGAGGAGAGAATATCACCCAAGAGTAGAGGGTCAGGGAGAGAAGCAAGTCTGTTTAGCAGGTGATAAGACGGTGTTTATGACATGGGAAGGGTAGCCAAGACGACAGAATGAATTACGAAGAGTGGAAATGTCCGAGGTCAAGGAACTGAGGGTCACAAATACGGGGGTCATAGAAAAATAGGGAAGAAGACCACTTTTCTTGACAGAGGAAGCATGGTAAGAACAGTAGTGAATGTACATACCCCTGTGCATAGGCTTGCGAAAAACGGAACAGGAACACCCTTTTACCATGCTCCCTCCCTCCTTCCATACCTCCCTCCCTCCCTCACTCCTTCCCTCCCTCCCTTCCTCCTTCCCTCCCTACCTCCCTCCCTCCCACTACACTCAATATTTCCATACTATTAGAGATGGTCTGAAGGTCGGTTTAGTCTGCTACCCAGCCATGATGTGTGCTGATAGTGGTTGTACTACCACCATTACTACCACCATCACTACCACCATCACTACAACCACCGTTACTACAACCACCGCCACAACAACCATCACCACCACAACCACCATCACTACCACCACCACCACCACAACCATCACCACCACAACCATCACCACCACAACCATCACCACCACAACCACCACCACAATTGTTGTTATTATTATTGGTGTTGTTTGTGATATTATTATTATTATTATTATTATTACAAGACAGGCTCCTCCTATACGCCCAGAGTCGATACAGAGCCGCTCTATCAGCCCTCAGACCCGCTAGTCAAAGCTCTTTTAAGAAAGTCTGGCAACAGAGTCCCTCTATCGGCACACAAACCAGTGGCTCAAGGCTCTATTAAAAGTCTGGCAACAGAGCCCCTCTATCAGCACACAAACCAGTGGCTCACGGCTCTATTAAAAGTCTGGCAACAGAGTCCCTCCATCAGCACACAAACCAGTGGCTCACGGCTCTATTAAAAGTCTGGCAACAGAGCCCCTCTATCAGCACACAAACCAGTGGCTCAAGGCTCTATTAAAACATGAAAATTTCTGACCTGGTCAGATCTCTGGTCGTAAAACACTACCATGAAATATTCAGTGGGAGGGAGAGTCCCTGGTAAACATTAACCCAGGCTCGTGTTCACACCCACCTGGTCACCCACGCTCGCTCTGTCCCCCTGAAAGCAGGGACCGACCTACTATGGAACTATTGAAACCCCTAATCCCTGAGAGGTTCCAGGAGAGGCTTTAATTCACAATGCTTTAAATTTTGGGTCTACTGTATAAGAAGGGGTGACGAAGGGGCCCCCATGACAGCTCAAGTTTCAGGGCTCCAAAAATGTAGGTCCCTCGCTACCTGGAAGTAGGTATTGTTAGGGTCATTTGGGAGAGTGCTAAGGCCGTATGGGAGAGGAGGGGGAATTGGGTGGTGATCAGGTTTGAAGGTTACCACCCTTCTTGTAAGGTAATGGTTTGAAGTCTGTCTACCACACGAGGGTCATTAAGGCTGCATGCTACCTGTACACCACCAATCAAGTGTCTCCCACAGAGGCAGGTGACCCTAAAAAAAGAGAAAGAAACACTTTCATTATCATTCACACATAATAACTGTCTTTACAGAGGTGCCCAGATATGACAGTTTAGATGTAACTCTAAACTGCCAATATCTCAAACCCCTCCTTTAAAGTGCAGGCATTGCACTTCCCACCTCCAGGACTCAAGTCAGGCTAACCGGTTTCCCTGAATCTCTTCACAAAATATTACCGTGCTCACACTCCAACAGCTCGCCAAGTCCCGAAAACTATTTGTGTTCATTCATTCCTATCTAACATGGTCACACATGCCTGCTGTATGTCCAAGCCCCTCGCACACGAAGCCTCTTTTACCCCCTCCCTCCAACCTTTTCTAGGACGACCCCTACCCCCTCCTCCCCTCCACTACAGATTTACACATCCTCCAGGTCATTCTATTTTGCTCCATCCTCTCCAAATGACCAAACTACCTATCAATAAATATTTTAGAAATCGACTAGTATAAGTTACTGACAACAATAGATAGATGACAGATAGATAGGTAGAGAGATAGAGAGACAGACAATATATATATATATATATATATATATATATATATATATATATATATATATATATATATATATATATATATATATATATATATATATATATATATTTTACCTTAGCATTCATGTCAGAAAAAAATATTTTAAATAATTTGAATTCAAGAGAATTTGTCCCATTTCCCTGATAAATGATCCAAGGGATCGGAGCTATCCTCTCCCCCTCCAGAAATGACCCGGCAGGACCAAAAAAGCATTTGGCAGTGTGGGTCTAGTGGCCAGAGACCAGGACACGAGATCTGAGTCCACTCCAGATCCATCATCTCCCCACTCCATCACGGGCCGTAAAACCCACTCCATCTCTATTAAACCCACCATAAACCATCACTCTCCTCCCTCCTTCCTGACAGAAATGGACATACCCTCCACTAAAAAACAATAATAATCTTGAAAAGAATCTCGCTACCTAAGATTGCGTGCCTAAAGTGCGCGCCAAAAACAAGAGATTTTTTCCCCTCTTCTGTTTGTAAACAATGATCTGCGCGCCATAAATCTTCCCGCCAAAAGATCTGGACTGGGATCTCGCACCAAAAAGTTCGGTAATTCGTCTGAGTTGAGGTACAACTGGTAGTAACTTTGTCTTCAACCCGAGTGAGTTGTTAGTGGCGGTGGAGGAGATAAAGAGGGAGGGGAATAGGCTCAGAGCAGGTAAATACTGGAGGTAGAGAGAGAGAAGTAAGGTGCTAGGCAGGTTCTCCTGAAATGGAACGTTCTAGGCAGGTTCCAGTGAAATGGAACGTGGTAGGAGAAATGGAACAATGCAACGTGCTAGGAGAAATGAAACAACGGAACATTCTAGGAGAAATGGAACAACAGAACGTCCTAGGAGAAATGGGACAACAGAACGTCCTAGGAGAAATGGAACAGACATCCTAGGAGAAATGGAACAACAGAACGTCCTAGGAGAAATGGGACAACAGAACGTCCTAGGAGAAATGGAACAACAGACATCCTAGGAGAAATGGAACAACAGACATCCTAGGAGAAATGGAACACCGGAACATGCTAGACATAACCTACTTCCACTGGGGGACTCCCGCCTAGCAGCGGTTCTGTACACCTGCTGATAGGCTGAGGGACTGATATTCTCCTCTACGTCCTTCTCTCTCTCGTGTCCT
>NC_091353.1:9666201-9688701 GCF_038502225.1 Cherax quadricarinatus
TCAGTGTATATATACTGAGATACACACCTCTCAGTGTATATACACTGAGATATACACCTCTCAGTTATATACACTGAGATATACACCTCTCAGTGTATATACACTGAGATATACACCTCTCAGTGTATATACACTGAGATATACACCTCTCAGTGAATATATACTGAGATATACACCTCTCAGTGTATATATACTGAGATATACACCTCTCAGTTATATACACTGAGATATACACCTCTCAGTGTATATATACTGAGATATACACCTCTCAGTGTATATATACTGAGATATACACCTCTCAGTTATATACACTGAGATATACACCTCTCAGTGTATATACACTGAGATATACACCTCTCAGTGTATATACACTGAGATATACACCTCTCAGTGTATATACACTGAGATATACACCTCTCAGTGTATATACACTGAGATATACACCTCTCAGTGTATATACACTGAGATATACACCTCTCAGTGTATATACACTGAGATATACACCTCTCAGTGAATATACACTGAGATATACACCTCTCAGTGTATATATACTGAGATATACACCTCTCAGTGTATATATACTGAGATATACACCTCTCAGTGTATATATACTGAGATATACACCTCTCAGTGTATATATACTGAGATATACACCTCTCAGTGTATATATACTGAGATATACACCTCTCAGTGTATATATACTGAGATATACACCTCTCAGTGTATATATACTGAGATATACACCTCTCAGTTATATACACTGAGATATACACCTCTCAGTGTATATACACTGAGATATACACCTCTCAGTGTATATACACTGAGATATACACCTCTCAGTGTATATACACTGAGATATACACCTCTCAGTGTATATACACTGAGATATACACCTCTCAGTGTATATACACTGAGATATACACCTCTCAGTGTATATACACTGAGATATACACCTCTCAGTGTATATACACTGAGATATACACCTCTCAGTGTATATACACTGAGATATACACCTCTCAGTGTATATACACTGAGATATACACCTCTCAGTGTATATACACTGAGATATACACCTCTCAGTGTATATACACTGAGATATACACCTCTCAGTGTATATACACTGAGATATACACCTCTCAGTGTATATACACTGAGATATACACCTCTCAGTGAATATACACTGAGATATACACCTCTCAGTGTATATATACTGAGATATACACCTCTCAGTGTATATATACTGAGATATACACCTCTCAGTGTATATATACTGAGATATACACCTCTCAGTGTATATATACTGAGATATACACCTCTCAGTTATATACACTGAGATATACACCTCTCAGTTATATACACTGAGATATACACCTCTCAGTTATATACACTGAGATATACACCTCTCAGTTACATACACTGAGATATACACCTCTCAGTTATATATACTGAGATATACACCTCTCAGTTATATACACTGAGATATACACCTCTCAGTGCATATACACTGATATACACCTCTCAGTGTATATACACTGAGCTATACACCTCTCAGTGTATATACACTCAGAAATATGCACCTTTTAGTGTATATACACTGATATATACACCTCTCAGTGTATATACACTGACATATACACCTCTCAGTGTATATACACTCAGAAATATGCACCTTTTAGTGTATATACACTGATATATACACCTCTCAGTGTATATACACTGAGATATACACCTCTCAGTGTATATACACAGATATACACCTCTCAGTGAATATATACTGAGATACACCTCTCAGTGTATATACACTCAGAAATATGCACCTCTCAGTGTATATACACTGAGATATGCACCTTTCAGTGTATATATTCTCAGAAATATGCACCTCTCAGTGTATATACACTGAGATATACACCTTTCAGTGTATATATTCACAAAAATATGCATCTCTCAGTGTATATACACTGAGATATACACCTGTCAGTGTATATACACTGACATATACACCTCTCAGTGTATATACACTGAGATATACACCTGTCAGTGTATATACACTGACATATACACCTCTCAGTGTATATACACTTAGATATACACCTCTCAGTGTATGTACACTGACATATACACCTCTCAGTGTATGTACACTGAGATATACACCTCTCAGTGTATATACACTCAGAAATATGCACCTCTCAGTGTATATACACTGAGATATACACCTCTCAGTGTATGTACACACACTGAGAAGCATACACCTCACGGTGTATACCCTGGGTACCTACCCAGGGTATACACAACAGTTATACCAGGTCTAAAAACATCATAAAGACAAACGGGGTTAAAATATACTGTTTACACAAGTCAAACAGACAAACACAAACACTGGACAATCTGTTTATCTAAAGTGTAAACAACGACCAGCCAATGGCGTGCCTCCGTCAGTTGAAGCCGTGTTGTCATTGGCTGGTGCTGTCAGGAAGTGTAAGTGACGGGAGTGTCACCAGAGTGTCGACAGTTGTTGTAGACAAGTGTATACACTTGTTGTAGACACTTGTAGACACTTGTTGTAGACACTTGTTGTAGACACTTGTTGTAGACACTTGTAGACACTTGTAGACACTTGTAGACACTTGTTGTAGACACTTGTTGTAGACACTTGCAGTAAAAACTTGCCCTTTCAAGAAGGGAAGGATAGTCTTGGTGAAGGGCCCGTGAATCAGGGTATTGAAGGGGTGCCAACACCCCTTCAATGAATGTAAATAGGTTATTACCTATTTCCCCTCCCCCTTCTATGGTTATAGATGGGTTACTACCTATCTACAACCAGCTCACACACTGAGGTCCAGTGTTCGAATGCCCCGGTACGGCTGGAAAACATTAGGGACGTGTTTCCATAAGACACCTGCTGTCCCTGTTCACACATCAGTATAAAATAGGTACCTGGGTGTTAGTGGACTGGTGTGGGTCGCATCCTGGGTGTTAGTGGACTGGTGTGGGTCACATCCTGGGTGTTAGTGGACTGGTGTGGGTCGCATCCTGGGTGTTAGTGGACTGGTGTGGGTCGCATCCTGGGTGTTAGTGGACTAGTGTGGGTCACATCCTGGGTGTTAGTGGACTGGTGTGGGTCGCATCCTGGGTGTTAGTGGACTGGTGTGGGTCGCATCCTGGGTGTTAGTGGACTGGTGTGGGTCACATCCTGGGTGTTAGTGGACTGGTGTGGGTCGCATCCTGGGTGTTAGTGGACTGGTGTGGGTCGCATCCTGGGTGTTAGTGGACTGGTGTGGGTCGCATCCTGGGTGTTAGTGGACTGGTGTGGGTCACATCCTGGGTGTTAGTGGACTGGTGTGGGTCGCATCCTGGGTGTTAGTGGACTGGTGTGGGTCGCATCCTGGGACAAAAACTGACCTAATTTGCGGGAAATGCTCAGCATAACAAGTGGCTTTCTATATAGTAGTATGTCACTAATGTCAACTATGGACTGTATACCTTGTACATGTACTGGTAGTAAATAAAGATATTATTATTATTAATTATTATTATTATTATTATTATTATTATTTGACCTGCACCTTCTGGTTTAGAGAGGCAGGTCAGCACATGGTATAAGACGTTATAATATCTTTCTGTCGTGGGTCCTGCATCACTCCTAACAAGACGTGTTAAGTGGGAGTAAATATTGCAGGACACTGAGGTGCGGTGACACAGTGACCTGAAGAATGACACTGAGGTGCGAGTGACATAGTGACCTGAAGAATGACACTGAGGTGCGGTGACACAGTGACCTGAAGAATGACACTGAGGTGCGGTGACACAGTGACCTGAAGAATGACACTGAGGTGCGAGTGACAGTGACCTGAAGAATGACACTGAGGTGCGGTGACACAGTGACCTGAAGAATGACACTGAGGTGCGAGTGACAGTGACCTGAAGAATGACACTGAGGTGCGGTGACACAGTGACCTGAAGAATGACACTGAGGTGCGAGTGACACAGTGACCTGAAGAATGACACTGAGGTGCGAGTGACATATAGTGACCTGAAAAATGACACTGAGGTGCGAGTGACACAGTGACCTGAAGAATGACACTGAGGTGCGAGTGACATATAGTGACCTGAAAAATGACACTGAGGTGCGGTGAAACAGTGACCTGAAGAATGACACTGAGGTGCGAGTGACACAGTGACCTGAAGAATGACACTGAGGTGTGAGTGACACATAGTGACCTGAAGAATGACACTGAGGTGCGGTGAAACAGTGACCTGAAGAATGACACTGAGGTGCGAGTGACACATAGTGACCTGAAGAATGACACTGAGGTGCGGTGACACAGTGACCTGAAGAATGACACTGAGGTGCGGTGACACAGTGACCTGAAGAATGACACTGAGGTGCGGTGACACAGTGACCTGAAGAATGGCACTGAGGTGCGGTGACAGTGACCTGAAGAATGGCACTGAGGTGCGGTGACAGTGACCTGAAGAATGACACTGAGGTGCGGTGACACAGTGACCTGAAGAATGACACTGAGGTGCGGTGACACAGTGACCTGAAGAATGACACTGAGGTGCGGTGACACAGTGACCTGAAGAATGACACTGAGGTGCGACACATAGTGACCTAAAGAATGACACTGAGGTGCGACACATAGTGACCTAAAGAATGACACTGAGGTGCGACACACAGTGACCTGAAGAATGACACTGAGGTGCGACACAGTGACCTGAAGAATGAGGTGCGACACATAGTGACCTGAAGAATGACACTGAGGTGCGACACAGTGACCTGAAGAATGACACTGGTGTGAGGACATTTAGACAGTGTGATCACGTGACACCTGTGATGTAAGGCAGGTGCAGTGTAGAACAATGTAATGCAGTGTATATCACTGTAGAGTGTACAGTTGTGTAGAGCAGTGTAGAGCATTGCAGAGCAGTGTATAGGTGTTCAGAGCAGTGTAGACCATTTTAGAGCAGTGTACAGTTGTGTAGAGCACTGTAGAGCATTGCAGAGCAGTGTATAGGTGTTCAGTGCAGTGTAGACCATTTTAGAGCAGTGTACAGTTGTGTAGAGCAGTATAGTGCAGTGTAAAGAAGTGTAGAGCATTGTACAGCAGCTTAGCGCAGTGTATAGCACTGTAGAGCAGTGTAGAGCCTTGTAAAGCAGTGTATAATTGTGTAGAGCATTGTAGAACATTGTAGAGCAGTGTATAGCACTGTATAGCAGTGTATAGCACTGTATAGCAGTGTATAGCACTGCAGACCAGTGTACAGCTGTGTAGAGCAGTGTGTAGCACTGTAGTGCAGTGTACAGTTGTGTAGAACAGTGCAGAGCATTGTAGAGCAGTGTACAGCTGTTCAGAGCAGTGTAGATTAAGGTAGAGCAGTGTATAGCTCTGTAGAGCAGTGTATAACCCAGTAGAGCAGTGCACAGTTGTGTAGAACAGTGTAGAGCATTGTAAAGCAGTATATACACTATAGAGCAGTGTATAGCACTGTAGAGCAGCGTACAGCTGTGTAGAGCATTGTAGAGCATTGTATTATAAAAAAGAAGCGCTAAGCCACAAGGGCTATACAGCGATAGAGCATTGTAGAGCAGTGTATAGTACTGTATAGTGGTGTATTGCACTGTAGAGCAGTCTACAGCTGTGTAGAGCAGTGTATAGCACTGTAGAGCAGTCTACAGCTGTGTAGAGCAGTGTATAGCACTGTAGAGCAGCGTACAGCTGTGTAGAGCAGTGAATAGCACTGTAAAGCAGTGTACAGCTGTGTAGAACATTGTAGAGCATTGTAGAGCAGTGTATAGCACTGTATAGTAGTGTACAGCACTGTAAAGCAGTCTACAGCTGTGTAGAGCAGTGTATAGCATTGTAGAGCAGTCTACAGCAGTGTAGAGCAGTCTACAGCAGTGTAGAGCAGTCTACAGCAGTGTAGAGCAGTGTATAGCACTGTATTATTATTATCAAGGGGGAAGCGCTAAACCAGGAGGATTATACAGCGCCTGGGGGGGGGATGTGGAAGGCATTCAGGCTTAATTCGGGGAACTGGAGCACAGATCCAATTCCCTAAATCAAGAGACCCTCACCAACATCAAGGAACCTTCCTTGAGGGGTATAGCAGTGTAGAGCAGTCTACAGCAGTGTAGAGCAGTCTACAGCAGTGTAGAGCAGTGTATAGCACTGTAGAGCAGTCTACAGCTGTGTAGAGCAGTGTATAGCACTGTAGAGCAGTCTACAGCAGTGTAGAGCAGTCTACAGCTGTGTAGAGCAGTGTATAGCACTGTAGAGCAGTCTACAGCAGTGTAGAGCAGTCTACAGCTGTGTAGAGCAGTGTATAGCACTGTAGAGCAGTCTACAGCAGTGTAGAGCAGTCTACAGCTGTGTAGAGCAGTGTATAGCACTGTAGAGCAGTCTACAGCAGTGTAGAGCAGTCTACAGCTGTGTAGAGCAGTGTACAACTGTATAGAGCAGTGTATAACACTGTGCATCAGTGTTACAAGACAAGACGTTATGTGTCTGGCTGGGCAGGAGAACAGAAACTAGTGAAGAACTTCCGGGTGACTGAGGTAAGTCACCTGACGTAGCCAACCTGACAAAATTTCCTGTAACAAAGTGCTGTGTCACTCTCACAACTCTTACGTCAATTATAACCAGGAGACAATAATCCGACAAAATAATTTAATATATTTAATATTAACGTATCTTAAAATTAAAATATTTATTCTCTCTCGTACTGAAAAATACAGAATGGTACTTATTACAACCCAGGAGTCCAAATGGCCTGTTGTCCTGGGTGTAAAGGGAGCAAAATAAACACAGCAGAAAACTTTTGACTTGTATTATCCTTCACCAGTTTAGAACAGAAGTATGTACACTATATACACTATGTACAGTGATAGGTATTAGTGCACTCCACGGTAAAACAGAATAGAAGCCACTAGAGAGCAGACCGTGCTTCAACCAGCTCTAGAATGGGAATGACAAGGGCAGACGGGTGAGTGGTACCCACAACACCTCTGCGATTGTCAAAACCACCATCTTATTGGCTGGAACCTGGTTACTGGTTGAACGACGGGGCCCCATCGTCAACTCTCAGTCACCTGGTTCGCTGGTTGAGGGAGATAGCCTGTAAATGAGGGTGTATACATGCGCCGAATAAAGGTTACGTACTCTTTGCATACCATAGTACTTTTGAGTACATTAGTACTCAGAAGTACAGTTTATAAAGTGACACATTGTCACGAGTTGTAATTTACCATATATACACAAACAAATAGATGAAGTATCTCCCTATAGCTAAACTCTATATACGTACGAGGCTAAATCGTACATCCGTCCTCGAATAATCATTGGCTTCGAGAACGATAATCTACCAAGTAACAAGCTATCCTAGAGCCGGAGACATTTCTCCAAACATAAGCGATTTTAACTAATAACAAAAACACACAGCTGAGAGCTTCAGTAGGATATAGGAGTCCTAACACATCCTTCTTACCGAACATTAGTTGGGCTCACTTCAAATCAACATTACGGTAATACGTAGAGGTCACAGTTAAAAACCGCTGATTGACTTTATAACGTCAGAAAATCTCGCTACCTTAGTAGATATCAAAAACTCTAAGTCTAGAACTAACTCTGTCTTGCGCTGATACTCAGTGTAGCGAGAAAGAGATTCCATCTCACCAACCGAACCATCTGTTGTCCAAAACTTGAATTAAAATAAACTTCAGGAGAAGGAGACGTTACCAAGACTTGAGGTAGGCTGGTACTCACTCAGGTAACGAGATGTTACCCAGGCTGGAGGTAGGCTGGTACTCACTCAGGCAACGAGATGTTACCAAGGCTGGAGGCAGGCTGGTACTCACTCAGGCAACGAGATGTTACCAAGACTTGAGGTAGGCTGGTACTCACTCAGGTAACGAGATGTTACCCAGGCTGGAGGCAGGCTGGTACTCACTCAGGCAACGAGATGTTACCAAGACTTGAGGTAGGCTGGTACTCACTCAGGTAACGAGATGTTACCCAGGCTGGAGGCAGGCTGGTACTCACTCAGGCAACGAGATGTTACCAAGACTTGAGGTAGGCTGGTACTCACTCAGGTAACGAGATGTTACCCAGGCTGGAGGCAGGCTGGTACTCACTCAGGCAACGAGATGTTACCAAGACTTGAGGTAGGCTGGTACTCACTCAGGTAACGAGATGTTACCCAGGCTGGAGGCAGGCTGGTACTCACTCAGGCAACGAGATGTTACCAAGACTTGAGGTAGGCTGGTACTCACTCAGGTAACGAGATGTTACCCAGGCTGGAGGCAGGCTGGTACTCACTCAGGCAACGAGATGTTACCAAGACTTGAGGTAGGCTGGTACTCACTCAGGTAACGAGATGTTACCCAGGCTGGAGGCAGGCTGGTACTCACTCAGGCAACGAGATGTTACCAAGACTTGAGGTAGGCTGGTACTCACTCAGGTAACGAGATGTTACCCAGGCTGGAGGCAGGCTGGTACTCACTCAGGCAACGAGATGTTACCAAGACTTGAGGTAGGCTGGTACTCACTCAGGTAACGAGATGTTACCCAGGCTGGAGGCAGGCTGGTACTCACTCAGGCAACGAGATGTTACCAAGACTTGAGGTAGGCTGGTACTCACTCAGGTAACGAGATGTTACCCAGGCTGGAGGCAGGCTGGTACTCACTCAGGCAACGAGATGTTACCAAGACTTGAGGTAGGCTGGTACTCACTCAGGTAACGAGATGTTACCCAGGCTGGAGGTAGGCTGGTACTCACTCAGGTAACGAGATGTTACCAAGCCTTGAGGTAGGCTGGTACTCACTCAGGCAGGTAGGCTGGTACTCACTCAGGTAACGAGATGTTACCAAGGCTGGAGGCAGGCTGGTACTCACTCAGGCAACGAGATGTTACCAAGACTTGAGGTAGGCTGGTACTCACTCAGGTAACGAGATGTTACCCAGGCTGGAGGCAGGCTGGTACTCACTCAGGCAACGAGATGTTACCAAGACTTGAGGTAGGCTGGTACTCACTCAGGCAACGAGATGTTACCAAGGCAGGCTGGTACTCACTCAGGCAACGAGATGTTACCAAGACTTGAGGTAGGCTGGTACTCACTCAGGTAACGAGATGTTACCCAGGCTGGAGGCAGGCTGGTACTCACTCAGGCAACGAGATGTTACCAAGACTTGAGGTAGGCTGGTACTCACTCAGGTAACGAGATGTTACCCAGGCTGGAGGCAGGCTGGTACTCACTCAGGCAACGAGATGTTACCAAGACTTGAGGTAGGCTGGTACTCACTCAGGCAACGAGATGTTACCAAGGCTGGAGGCAGGCTGGTACTCACTCAGGCAACGAGATGTTACCAATACTTGAGGTAGGCTGGTACTCACTCAGGTAACGAGATGTTACCCAGGCTGGAGGTAGGCTGGTACTCACTCAGGTAACGAGATGTTACCAAGACTTGAGGTAGGCTGGTACTCACTCAGGCAACGAGATGTTACCAAGGCTGGAGGCAGGCTGGTACTCACTCAGGCAACGAGATGTTACCCAGGCTGGAGGTAGGCTGGTACTCACTCAGGTAACGAGATGTTACCAAGACTTGAGGTAGGCTGGTACTCACTCATGCAACGAGATGTTACCAAGGCTGGAGGCAGGCTGGTACTCATGCAACGAGATGTTACCCAGGCTGGAGGCAGGCTGGTACTCACTCAAGACTCACTCAGGCAACGAGATGTTACCAAGGCTGGAGGCAGGCTGGTACTCACTCAGGCAACGAGATGTTACCCAGGCTGGAGGTAGGCTGGTACTCACTCAGGTAACGAGATGTTACCAAGACTTGAGGTAGGCTGGTACTCACTCATGCAACGAGATGTTACCAAGGCTGGAGGCAGGCTGGTACTCATGCAACGAGATGTTACCCAGGCTGGAGGCAGGCTGGTACTCACTCAAGCAACGAGATGTTACCCAGGCTGGTACTCACTCAGGTAACGAGATGTTACCCAGGCTGGAGGTAGGCTGGTACTCACTCAGGTAACGAGATGTTACCAAGACTTGAGGTAGGCTGGTACTCACTCAGGCAACGAGATGTTACCAAGGCTGGAGGCAGGCTGGTACTCACTCAGGCAACGAGATGTTACCCAGGCTGGAGGTAGGCTGGTACTCACTCAGGTAACGAGATGTTACCAAGACTTGAGGTAGGCTGGTACTCACTCATGCAACGAGATGTTACCAAGGCTGGAGGCAGGCTGGTACTCATGCAACGAGATGTTACCCAGGCTGGAGGCAGGCTGGTACTCACTCAAGCAACGAGATGTTACCCAGGCTGGAGGCAGGCTGGTACTCACTCAGGTAACGAGATGTTACCCAGGCTGGAGGCAGGCTGGTACTCACTCAAGCAACGAGATGTTACCAAGGCTGGAGGCAGGCTGGTACTCACTCAGGCAACGAGATGTTACCAAGGCTGGAGGCAGGCTGGTACTCACTCAGGCAACGAGATGTTACCCAGGCTGGAGGTAGGCTGGTACTCACTCAGGTAACGAGATGTTACCAAGACTTGAGGTAGGCTGGTACTCACTCATGCAACGAGATGTTACCAAGGCTGGAGGCAGGCTGGTACTCATGCAACGAGATGTTACCCAGGCTGGAGGTAGGCTGGTACTCACTTAAGCAACGAGATGTTACCCAGGCTGGAGGCAGGCTGGTACTCACTCAAGCAACGAGATGTTACCCAGGCTGGAGGCAGGCTGGTACTCACTCAAGCAACGAGATGTTACCCAGGCTGGAGGCAGGCTGGTACTCACTCAGGTAACGAGATGTTACCAAGACTTGCGGTAGGCTGGTACTCACTCATGCAACGAGATGTTACCAAGGCTGGAGGCAGGCTGGTACTCACTCAAGCAACGAGATGTTACCCAGGCTGGAGGCAGGCTGGTACTCAGGCAACGAGATGTTACCCAGGCTGGAGGCAGGCTGGTACTCACTCAGGCAACGAGATGTTACCCAGGCTGGAGGTAGGCTGGTACTCAGGCAACCCCTGGGTTCACGAGACACCTACCTGAGAGACCGATTGACTAACTATCTTACGGTAGTTATCACAGCAGTTCCCAACTTAATTCAACAAAACACATCCTACCTATATACATAACTAAATAATATAAATCCAGATAATATTATCAAGCAAGATGTCTTTATTTTAGTTGTTAATAAAGATACAGTCAGTAAATAATTAAGAGAACAGAAAAAAATGTATATATAACAATAAATAGTTTGGGTGTCATGGAAGGGTCGCAACAAGCAGTATACAGCAGAGTAAAGCAGTGTAGAGGTGTGTATAGCAGTGTAGAGCAGTAGAAAGCTGTGTAGACAGTGTATAGCAGTATAGAGCAGTGTATACCAGTGTAAAGCAGTGTCGAGCAGTGTATATCAGGTAGAGCAGTGTATAGCAGTTTAGAGCAGTGTATAGCAGTGTAGAGCAGTGTATATCAGTGTAGAGCAGTGTATACCAGTGTACAGCAATGTAAAGCAGTGTAGTGTATATCAGTGTAGAGCAGTGTATATCAGTGTAGAGCAGTGTATAGCAGTGTAGAGCAGTGTATAGCAGTATAGAGCAGAGTAGATCAGTGTAAAGCAATGTAGAGTAATGTAGAGCAGAGTGTATCAGTGTAGAGCAGTGTATAACAGTGTTTACAGCCTATAACAGTGTAGAGCTGTGCAGAGTAGTGTAGAGCAGTATAAAGCAGTGTAGAGCAGTGTATATCAGTGTCATTGTCATATTAGGATCTCTGACACATCCTTCAAGCCTCCAGGATCATAATCTATTCTCCTGACATCCTTCTCATCCTCCTTCTTCTCGCTTCGTCTCCTCCTCTTCTCCCTCCTTTACTTCTTCCTCCCCTCTTCCTCTACCAAGGTATTGATCACTCCTCCTCCTCCTCTCCACTACTCAGACACACGCCCACTTATTCCCATTAATCATGCCTGGCTCCCCTGGCCAGTCAATCCATTTTTAATACCCAGCCACAGTCAGGATGGATATCTGAGTGTGCAGGCAGGCCAGGATATATGTCTGAGTGTGCAGAGAGGTCAGGATAGATGTCTTAGTGTGCAGGGAGGTCAGGATTGATGCCTGATTGTGCAGGGAGGTCAGGATAGATGCCTGAGTGTGCAGGGAGGCCAGGATAGATGTCTGAGTGTCCAGGGAGGTCAGGATAGATTTCTGAGTGTCCACGGAGGTCAAGATAGATGTATGAGTGTGCAGGAAGGTCATGATAGATGTCTGAGAGTGCAGGGAGGCAAGGATAGATGTCTGAGTGTCCACGGAGGTCAGGATAGATGTCTGAGTGTGCAGCAGGGAGGTCAGGATAGATGTCTGAGAGTCCAGGGAGGTCAGGATAGATGCCTGAGTGTCCAGCGAGGTCAGGATAGATATCTGAGAGTACAGGAAAGTCAGGATAGATGTCTGTCCAGGGAGGTCATGATAGATATCGGAGTGTCCACGGAGGTCAGGATAGATGTTTGAGTGTGTAGAGAGTGTCAAAGAGGCCAGGATACACCATTTAAGATAATACACAGCCTCCTGTCATGATTCACTAACACTGCCTTGTTCAACGCTTCCTGCCAGATACATGATTCTTATACGCCTTCCCTAAATTGGTTATAACTACTGATTTCAGCTTAAAATTCATCTTAATGTGTTAAAAACTTGACAAACGTTACCATAAATTTGTGTCAATTATTTTTTTTTTGAGTGTGGGTATCAGTTTTCTGTTTTCGCAAGATCAGCCGATACTACTACTATTATCACTACTACTATCACTACTACTATCACTACTACTACTACTATTACTACTACTACTACTATCACTACTACTATCACTACTACTACTGCTATTACTACTACTACTACTACTATCACTACTACTACTACTACTACTATCACTACTACTAAAACTATCACTACTACTACTATCACCACTACTACTACTATCACCACTACTATCACTACTACTACTACTATCACTACTACTACTACTATCACTACTACTACTACTATCACTACTACTACTACTATCACTACTACTACTATCACTACTACTACTACTATCACTACTACTACTATCACTACTACTACTACTATCACTACTACTACTACTATCACTACTACTACTACTATCACTACTACTACTATCACTACTACTACTACTATCACTACTACTGCTACTATCACTACTACTACTACTATCACTACTACTACTACTATCACTACTACTACTATCACTACTACTACTACTATCACTACTACTACTACTATCACTACTACTATCACTACTACTACTACTATTACTACTACTACTACTATCACTACTACTACTATCACTACTACTATCACTACTACTACTACTATTACTACTACTACTACTATCACTACTACTACTAATATCACCACTACTACTACTATCACTACTACTACTATCACCACTACTACTACTATCACTACTACTACTACTATCACCATTACTACTATCACTACTACTACTACTACTACTACCACACTACCATTACTACACTACAACCATCATCCACCACTACTACCATCACCACCTACTACTACTATCACTACTACTACTACCATCACCTACCTACTACCACTATACCACCACCATTACTACATCACCTACTACTACTACCATCACCACTACCACTACTCATCACCTACTACTACTACCATTACTACTACTACTACCTATCACCACCACTACTACTACCATCACACCACTACCACTACCATCACCACTAACTATCACCTACTACTACCACCATCACCACTACCTACTACCATCACCTCACACCACTACTACATTACTACCACTACTACATTACTACTACCACCATCACCACTACTACCACTGTCACCACTACTACTATTACTGCCATCACTACCTACTACTACCTCACCACCACCACTACCACTCACCTACCACCACTACTACATTACCACCACACTACCATTACTACTACTACCTACCATCACCACCACTACCACCAGTCACCACACTACCATTACCGCCATCACCTACTACCACACTACCACCTTCATACTATACCACATCACCACCTACCACTACCATCCACTACCACTACTCACCTCACCTACCACTACTACCATCACCTACCACTACACCATTACCTACTACTCCACTACCATCACCACTACACCACTGTCACCTACACTACCACTATTACTGCCATCACACCACTACCACCATCCATACCACTACCACTACCACTACCACTACCTGCACCACTACCATCACTCACTACCACCTACACCTCACTACCACTCCAATGCCACTACTACCATCACACCACCTCATCACCTACCACCACCATACCACTACTACATTACATCAACTACCACTACTACACACTACTACCACTAATGCCACTACCTACCTATCACCACTACTACCACCACACTACCAACACTCACCACTACTCCACACATTACTACTACCATACATCCACTACCTTACTAATACAGCTCACTACTACTACTACTATCACTACTACTACTACTATCACTACTGCTACTACTACTAATAATAATAGTCTTATTATTATCATTATATTCATGGATTAGTGCTAAACCCATGTGGGTGATACAGTGCTTGAGGGAATAGAAAGCAATCATGTTTGATCTGAGGAAAGGGAAAGTAGCTCTCTTTCCTCGAATCAAGATCACTGGTATCCTTCCTCCTGTCAGTCAAAAAGAATAATAAAATCACAAAATATAAAAATGAGTTGTCACAAAAAAAACTATATTACCACACACACAAAAACTGTATGTATTACCACACTCACAAAAACTGTATGTATTACCACACTCACAAAAACTGTATGTATTACCACACTCACAAAAACTGTATGTATTACCACACTCACAAAAACTGGATGTATTATCACACTCACAAAAACTGGATGTATTACCACACACACAAAAACTGTATGTATTACCACACTCACAAAAACTGTATGTATTACCACACTCACAAAAACTGTATGTATTACCACACTCACAAAAACTGGATGTATTATCACACTCACAAAAACTGGATGTATTACCACACACACAAAAACTGTATGTATTACCACACACACAAAAACTGGATGTATTACCACACACACAAAAACTGGATGTATTACCACACACACAAAAACTGGATGTATTACCACACTCACAAAAACTGGATGTATTACCACACACACAAAAACTGGATGTATTACCACACACACAAAAACTGGATGTATTATCACACTCACAAAAACTGGATGTATTACCACACACACAAAAACTGGATGTATTACCACACTCACAAAAACTGGATGTATTACCACACACACAAAAACTGGATGTATTACCACACTCACAAAAACTGGATGTATTACCACACACACAAAAACTGGATGTATTACCACACTCACAAAAACTGGATGTATTACCACACACACAAAAACTGGATGTATTACCACACACACAAAAACTGTATGTATTACCACACACACAAAAACTGGATGTATTACCACACACACAAAAACTGGATGTATTACCACACACACAAAAACTGGATGTATTACCACACTCACAAAAACTGTATGTATTACCACACTCACAAAAACTGGATGTATTACCACACTCACAAAAACTGGATGTATTACCACACTCACAAAAACTGGATGTATTACCACACTCACAAAAACTGGATGTATTACCACACTCACAAAAACTGGATGTATTACCACACACACAAAAACTGGATGTATTACCACACTCACAAAAACTGTATGTATTACCACACTCACAAAAACTGGATGTATTACCACACTCACAAAAACTGGATGTATTACCACACTCACAAAAACTGGATGTATTACCACACTCACAAAAACTGGATGTATTACCACACACACAAAAACTGTATGTATTACCACACACACAAAAACTGGATGTATTATAACACTCACAAAAACTGGATGTATTACCACACTCACAAAAACTATGTATTACCACACTCACAAAAACTGTATGTATTACCACTCACACAAAAACTGTATGTATTACCACACACACAAAAACTGTATGTATTACCACTCACACAAAAACTGTATGTATTACCACACACACAAAAACTGTATGTATTACCACTCACACAAAAACTGTATGTATTACCACTCACACAAAAACTGGATGTATTATCATACTCACAAAAACTGGATGTATTACCACACACACAAAAACTGTATGTATTACCACACTCACAAAAACTGTATGTATTACCACACTCACAAAAACTGGATGTATTACCACTCACACAAAAACTGGGTGTATTATCACACTCACAAAAACTGTATGTATTACCACACTCACAAAAACTGTATGTATTACCACACTCACACAAAAACTATGTATTACCACACTCACAAAAACTGTATGTATTACCACACTCACAAAAACTATGTATTACCACACTCACAAAAACTGTATGTATTACCACACTCACAAAAACTGTATGTATTACCACACTCACACAAAAACTATGTATTACCACACTCACAAAAACTGTATGTATTACCACACTCACAAAAACTATGTATTACCACACTCACAAAAACTGTATGTATTACCACACACACAAAAACTATGTATTACCACACACACAAAAACTGTATGTATTACCACACACACAAAAACTGTATGTATTACCACACTCACAAAAACTGTATGTATTACCTCACTCACAAAAACTATGTATTACCACACACACAAAAACTGTATGTATTACCACACACACAAAAACTGGTTGTATTACCACACACACAAAAACTGTATGTATTACCACACTCACAAAAACTGTATGTATTACCACACTCACAAAAACTGTATGTATTACCACACACACAAAAACTATGTATTACCACACACACAAAAACTGTATGTATTACCACACACACAAAAACTGGATGTATTACCACACACACAAAAAACTGTATGTATTACCACACTCACAAAAACTGTATGTATTACCACACTCACAAAAACTGTATGTATTACCACACACACAAAAACTGGATGTATTACCACACACACAAAAACTGTATGTATTACCACACTCACAAAAACTGTATGTATTACCACACTCACAAAAACTGGATGTATTACCACACTCACAAAAACTGTATGTATTACCACACTCACAAAAACTGTATGTATTACCACACTCACAAAAACTGTATGTATTACCACACTCACAAAAACTGGATGTATTACCACACTCACAAAAACTGGATGTATTACCACACTCACAAAAACTGTATGTATTACCACACTCACAAAAACTGTATGTATTACCACACACACAAAAACTGGATGTATTACCACACTCACAAAAACTGTATGTATTACCACACACACAAAAACTGGATGTATTACCACACTCACAAAAACTGGATGTATTACCACACACACAAAAACTGGATGTATTACCACACTCACAAAAACTGGATGTATTACCACACACACAAAAACTGTATGTATTACCACACACACAAAAACTGGATGTATTACCACACTCACAAAAACTGTATGTATTACCACACACACAAAAACTCGATGTATTACCACACTCACAAAAACTGGATGTATTACCACACACACAAAAACTGGATGTATTACCACACTCACAAAAACTGGATGTATTACCACACTCACAAAAACTGGATGTATTACCACACTCACAAAAACTGGATGTATTACCACACTCACAAAAACTGGATGTATTACCACACTCACAAAAACTGGATGTATTACCACACTCACAAAAACTGTATGTATTACCACACTCACAAAAACTGGATGTATTACCACACTCACAAAAACTGTATGTATTACCACACTCAGAAAAACTGTATGTATTACCACACTCACAAAAACTGTATGTATTACCACACACACAAAAACTGTATGTATTACCACACACAAAAAAACTGTATGTATTACCACACTCACAAAAACTGGATGTATTACCACACTCACAAAAACTGTATGTATTACCACACTCACAAAAACTGGATGTATTACCACACACACAAAAACTGTATGTATTACCACACTCACAAAAACTGGATGTATTACCACACTCACAAAAACTGTATGTATTACCACACTCACAAAAACTGGATGTATTACCACACTCACAAAAACTGGATGTATTACCACACTCACAAAAACTGGATGTATTACCACACTCACAAAAACTGGATGTATTACCACACTCACAAAAACTGTATGTATTACCACACACACAAAAACTGTATGTATTACCACACTCACAAAAACTGTATGTATTACCACACTCACAAAAACTGGATGTATTACCACACTCACAAAAACTGTATGTATTACCACACACACAAAAACTGTATGTATTACCACACTCACAAAAACTGGATGTATTACCACACTCACAAAAACTGGATGTATTACCACACACACAAAAACTGGATGTATTACCACACTCACAAAAACTGGATGTATTACCACACACACAAAAACTGGATGTATTACCACACTCACAAAAACTGGGTGTATTACCACACACACAAAAACTGTATGTATTACCACACTCACAAAAACTTGATGTATTACCACACACACAAAAACTGGATGTATTACCACACTCACAAAAACTGGATGTATTACCACACACACAAAAACTGGATGTATTACCACACTCACAAAAACTGGATGTATTACCACACACACAAAAACTGTATGTATTACCACACTCACAAAAACTGGATGTATTACCACACACACAAAAACTGGATGTATTACCACACTCACAAAAACTGGATGTATTACCACACACACAAAAACTGGATGTATTACCACACTCACAAAAACTGGATGTATTACCACACACACAAAAACTGTATGTATTACCACACTCACAAAAACTGGATGTATTACCACACACACAAAAGCTGTATGTTTTACCACACACACAAAAACTGTATGTATTACCACACACACAAAAACTGGATGTATTACCACACACACAAAAACTGTATGTATTACCACACACACAAAAACTGGATGTATTACCACACACACAAAAACTGGATGTATTACCACACACACAAAAACTGGATGTATTACCACACACACAAAAACTGGATGTATTACCACACACACAAAAACTGGATGTATTACCACACACACAAAAACTGGATGTATTACCACACTCACAAAAACTGGATGTATTACCACACACACAAAAACTGGATGTATTACCACACACACAAAAACTGGATGTATTACCACACACACAAAAACTGGATGTATTACCACACTCACAAAAACTGGAAGTATTACCACACACACAAAAACTGTATGTATTACCACACACACAAAAACTGTATGTATTACCACACACACAAAAACTGTATGTATTACCACACACACAAAAACTGGATGTATTACCACACACACAAAAACTGGATGTATTACCACACACACAAAAACTGGATGTATTACCACACTCACAAAAACTGGATGTATTACCACACTCACAAAAACTGTATGTATTACCACACTCACAAAAACTGTATGTATTACCACACTCACAAAAACTGGATGTATTACCACACTCACAAAAACTGGATGTATTACCACACACACAAAAACTGTATGTATTACCACACTCACAAAAACTGGATGTATTACCACACTCACAAAAACTGGATGTATTACCACACTCACAAAAACTGGATGTATTACCACACACACAAAAACTGTATGTATTACCACACTCACAAAAACTGTATGTATTACCACACTCACAAAAACTGTATGTATTACCACACTCACAAAAACTGGATGTATTACCACACTCACAAAAACTGTATGTATTACAACACTCACAAAAACTGTATGTATTACCACACTCACAAAAACTGGATGTATTACCACACTCACAAAAACTGGATGTATTACCACACTCACAAAAACTGTATGTATTACCACACTCACAAAAACTGGATGTATTACCACACTCACAAAAACTGGATGTATTACCACACTCACAAAAACTGTATGTATTACCACACTCACAAAAACTGTATGTATTACCACACTCACAAAAACTGGATGTATTACCACACTCACAAAAACTGTATGTATTACCACACTCACAAAAACTGGATGTATTACCACACTCACAAAAACTGGATGTATTACCACACTCACAAAAACTGGATGTATTACCACACTCACAAAAACTGGATGTATTACCACACACACAAAAACTGTATGTATTACCACACTCACAAAAACTGTATGTATTACCACACTCACAAAAACTGGATGTATTACCACACACACAAAAACTGGATGTATTACCACACTCACAAAAACTGTATGTATTACCACACTCACAAAAACTGTACGTATTACCACACTCACAAAAACTGTATGTATTACCACACTCACAAAAACTGGATGTATTACCACAAACACAAAAACTGGATGTATTACCACACTCACAAAAACTGGATGTATTACCACACACACAAAAACTGGATGTATTACCACACTCACAAAAACTGGGTGTATTACCACACACACAAAAACTGTATGTATTACCACACTCACAAAAACTTGATGTATTACCACACACACAAAAACTGGATGTATTACCACACTCACAAAAACTGGATGTATTACCACACACACAAAAACTGGATGTATTACCACACTCACAAAAACTGGATGTATTACCACACACACAAAAACTGTATGTATTACCACACTCACAAAAACTGGATGTATTACCACACACACAAAAACTGGATGTATTACCACACTCACAAAAACTGGATGTATTACCACACACAAAAAAACTGGATGTATTACCACACTCACAAAAACTGGATGTATTACCACACACACAAAAACTGTATGTATTACCACACTCACAAAAACTGGATGTATTGCCACACACACAAAAACTGTATGTATTACCACACACACAAAAACTATATGTATTACCACACACACAAAAACTGGATGTATTACCACACACACAAAAACTGTATGTATTACCACACACACAAAAACTGGATGTATTACCACACACACAAAAACTGGATGTATTACCACACACACAAAAACTGGATGTATTACCACACACACAAAAACTGGATGTATTACCACACACACAAAAACTGGATGTATTACCACACACACAAAAACTGGATGTATTACCACACTCACAAAAACTGGATGTATTACCACACACACAAAAACTGGATGTATTACCACACACACAAAAACTGGATGTATTACCACACACACAAAAACTGGATGTATTACCACACTCACAAAAACTGGAAGTATTACCACACACACAAAAACTGTATGTATTACCACACACACAAAAACTGTATGTATTACCACACACACAAAAACTGTATGTATTACCACACACAAAAAAACTGGATGTATTACCACACACACAAAAACTGGATGTATTACCACACACACAAAAACTGGATGTATTACCACACTCACAAAAACTGGATGTATTACCACACTCACAAAAACTGTATGTATTACCACACTCACAAAAACTGTATGTATTACCACACTCCCAAAAACTGGATGTATTACCACACTCACAAAAACTGGATGTATTACCACACACACAAAAACTGTATGTATTACCACACTCACAAAAACTGGATGTATTACCACACTCACAAAAACTGGATGTATTACCACACTCACAAAAACTGGATGTATTACCACACACACAAAAACTGTATGTATTACCACACTCACAAAAACTGGATGTATTACCACACTCACAAAAACTGTATGTATTACCACACTCACAAAAACTGTATGTATTACCACACTCACAAAAACTGTATGTATTACCACACTCACAAAAACTGTATGTATTACCACACTCACAAAAACTGTATGTATTACCACACTCACAAAAACTGGATGTATTACCACACTCACAAAAACTGTATGTATTACCACACTCACAAAAACTGGATGTATTACCACACTCACAAAAATTGGATGTATTACCACAATCACAAAAACTGGATGTATTACCACACTCACAAAAACTGGATGTATTACCACACTCACAAAAACTGGATGTATTACCACACACACAAAAACTGGATGTATTACCACACTCACAAAAACTGTATGTATTACCACACTCACAAAAACTGGATGTATTACCACACTCACAAAAACTAGATGTATTACCACACTCACAAAAACTGTATGTATTACCACACTCACAAAAACTGGATGTATTACCACACTCACAAAAACTGGATGTATTACCACACTCACAAAAACTGGATGTATTACCACACTCACAAAAACTGGATGTATTACCACACACACAAAAACTGGA
>NC_091353.1:9703701-9716201 GCF_038502225.1 Cherax quadricarinatus
ACTCCGGCTAACTGCTACACGACATGTGTGGAAGAAAACTCACCTTGCTCCTGTGATAGGACTACCTCCGCCATAGGACTGTAAACAGTACTCCACTTGACCCAGACAAGACTCACCGTGTCCTTGTGATAGGGCTACCCCTGCCATAGGGCCGTAAACGGTTCATCACTTGTACAAACACCGACATTCCTTCGATAGCGAGTGACGGGCCACCATCTGGCCAAGACTCGTGTCAGAACTTCGTTCCTGGCCAATATATCATCAATATCACCACCTCCTGGTAAACTCCAGGTGTCGAAGTCTTTGTTGATTCAACTAAGAGATATAAATCACCATATTGATTGCCTAAAAACCGGGAAAGTTGTTACAGACAAATCAACAGCCGGACGAAATGTACTTCCGGCTCTTTCAGAATAAAATTAGTCAAGCGTGAACATGTCCCTTTTTTGTTTTTTTAACCAGAGACGTTTATAATTATCGAAATTTTTAAGAAATGGTCAAAAAAGTCAAGCAGATGGGTGTTAGTATGTGACTCAGGTCCATCTGTGACCACCGTCCCTCTGTGTGAGCTCCATCTGAAATCTGTTATATATATATATATATATATATATATATATATATATATATATATATATATATATATATATATATATATATATATATATATATATATAGTATATATACATATATATATATATATATGTATATATATTTTTTTTTCAACAAGTCGGCCGTCTCCCACCGAGGCAGGGTGACCCAAAAAAGAAAGAGAATCCCCAAAAACAAAATACTTTCATCATCATTCAACACTTTCACCACACTCGCACATTATCATTGTTTTTGCAGAGGTGCTCAGAACACAACAGTTTAGAAGCATATACATATAAAGATACACAACATATCCCTCCAAACTGCTAATATCCCAAACCCCTCCTTTAAAGTACAGGCATTGTACTTCCCATTTCCAGGACTCAAGTCTGACTATATGAAAATAGCCAGTTTCCCTGAATCCCTTCACTAAATATTACCCTGCTCACACTCCAACAGATCGTCAGGTCCCAAGTACCATTCGTCTCCATTCACTCCTATCTAACACGCTCACGCACGCTTGCTGGAAGTCCAAGCCCCTTGCCCACAAAACCTCCTTTACCCCCTCTCTCCAACCCTTTCGAGGACGACCCCTACCCCGCCTTCCTTCCCCTTCAGATTTATATGCTTTCCATGTCATTCTACTTTGATCCCATCTCTCTAAATGACCAAACCACCTCAACAACCCCTCTTCAGCCCTCTGACTAATACTTTTATTAACTCCACACCTTCTCTTAATTTCCACACTCCGAATTTTCTGCATAATATTTACACCACACATTGCCCTAGACAGGACATCTCCACTGCCTCCAACCGTCTCCTCGCTGCTGCATTTACCACCCAAGCTTCACACCCATATAAGAGTGTTGGTACTACTATACTTTCATACATTCCCTTCTTTGCCTCCATAGATAACGTTTTTTGTCTCCACATATACCTCAACGCACCACTCACCTTTTTACCCTCATCAATTCTATGATTAACCTCATCCTTCATGAATCCATCCGCTGACACGTCAACTCCCAAGTATCTGAAAACATTCACTTCTTCCATACTCCTCCTCCCCAATTTGATATCCAATTTTTCTTTATTTAAATCATTTAATACCTTCATCACCATGGTGACATTAATAAATATATTAAACAACCATGGGTGACATTAATAAATATATTAAACAACCATGGTGACATTAATAAATATATTAAACAACCATGGTGACATTAATAAATATATTAAACAACCATGGTGACATTAATAAATATATTAAACAACCATGGTGACATTAATAAATATATTAAACAACCATGGTGACAATAAATATATTAAACAACCATGGTGACATTAATAAATATATTAAACAACCATGGTGACATTAATAAATATATTAAACAACCATGGTGACATTAATAAATATATTAAACAACCATGGTGACAATAAATATATTAAACAACCATGGTGACATTAATAAATATATTAAACAACCATGGTGACATTAATAAATATATTAAACAACCATGGTGACATTAATAAATATATTAAACAACCATGGGTGACAATAATAAATATATTAAACAACCATGGGTGACATTAATAAATATATTAAACAACCATGGTGACATTAATAAATATATTAAACAACCATGGTGACATTAATAAATATATTAAACAACCATGGTGACATTAATAAATATATTAAACAACCATGGTGACAATAAATATATTAAACAACCATGGTGACATTAATAAATATATTAAACAACCATGGGTGACATTAATAAATATATTAAACAACCATGGTGACATTAATAAATATATTAAACAACCATGGTGACATTAATAAATATATTAAACAACCATGGTGACATTAATAAATATATTAAACAACCATGGGTGACATTAATAAATATATTAAACAACCATGGGTGACATTAATAAATATATTAAACAACCATGGTGACATTAATAAATATATTAAACAACCATGGTGACATTAATAAATATATTAAACAACCATGGTGACAATAAATATATTAAACAACCATGGTGACATTAATAAATATATTAAACAACCATGGGTGACATTAATAAATATATTAAACAACCATGGGTGACATTAATAAATATATTAAACAACCATGGTGACATTAATAAATATATTAAACAACCATGGTGACATTAATAAATATATTAAACAACCATGGTGACATTAATAAATATATTAAACAACCATGGTGACATTAATAAATATATTAAACAACCATGGGTGACATTAATAAATATATTAAACAACCATGGTGACATTAATAAATATATTAAACAACCATGGTGACAATAAATATATTAAACAACCATGGTGACATTAATAAATATATTAAACAACCATGGTGACATTAATAAATATATTAAACAACCATGGGTGACATTAATAAATATATTAAACAACCATGGGTGACATTAATAAATATATTAAACAACCATGGTGACATTAATAAATATATTAAACAACCATGGTGACATTAATAAATATATTAAACAACCATGGTGACAATAAATATATTAAACAACCATGGTGACATTAATAAATATATTAAACAACCATGGTGACATTAATAAATATATTAAACAACCATGGTGACAATAAATATATTAAACAACCATGGTGACATTAATAAATATATTAAACAACCATGGGTGACATTAATAAATATATTAAACAACCATGGGTGACATTAATAAATATATTAAACAACCATGGTGACATTAATAAATATATTAAACAACCATGGTGACATTAATAAATATATTAAACAACCATGGTGACATTAATAAATATATTAAACAACCATGGTGACATTAATAAATATATTAAACAACCATGGGTGACATTAATAAATATATTAAACAACCATGGTGACATTAATAAATATATTAAACAACCATGGTGACAATAAATATATTAAACAACCATGGTGACATTAATAAATATATTAAACAACCATGGTGACATTAATAAATATATTAAACAACCATGGGTGACATTAATAAATATATTAAACAACCATGGGTGACATTAATAAATATATTAAACAACCATGGTGACATTAATAAATATATTAAACAACCATGGTGACATTAATAAATATATTAAACAACCATGGTGACAATAAATATATTAAACAACCATGGTGACATTAATAAATATATTAAACAACCATGGTGACATTAATAAATATATTAAACAACCATGGTGACATTAATAAATATATTAAACAACCATGGTGACATTAATAAATATATTAAACAACCATGGTGACATTAATAAATATATTAAACAACCATGGTGACATTAATAAATATATTAAACAACCATGGTGACATTAATAAATATATTAAACAACCATGGTGACATTAATAAATATATTAAACAACCATGGTGACATTAATAAATATATTAAACAACCATGGTGACATTAATAAATATATTAAACAACCATGGTGACATTAATAAATATATTAAACAACCATGGTGACATTAATAAATATATTAAACAACCATGGTGACATTAATAAATATATTAAACAACCATGGTGACATTAATAAATATATTAAACAACCATGGTGACATTAATAAATATATTAAACAACCATGGTGACATTAATAAATATATTAAACAACCATGGTGACATTAATAAATATATTAAACAACCATGGGTGACATTAATAAATATATTAAACAACCATGGGTGACATTAATAAATATATTAAACTTTATAAAACTTTATAAAACTGGGTTGCTTAAATGTGCGTGGATGTAGTGCGGATGACAAGAAACAGATGATTGCTGATGTTATGAATGAAAAGAAGTTGGATGTCCTGGCCCTAAGCGAAACAAAGCTGAAGGGGGTAGGAGAGTTTCAGTGGGGGGAAATAAATGGGATTAAATCTGGAGTATCTGAGAGAGTTAGAGCAAAGGAAGGGGTAGCAGTAATGTTAAATGATCAGTTATGGAAGGAGAAAAGAGAATATGAATGTGTAAATTCAAGAATTATGTGGATTAAAGTAAAGGTTGGATGCGAGAAGTGGGTCATAATAAGCGTGTATGCACCTGGAGAAGAGAGGAATGCAGAGGAGAGAGAGAGATTTTGGGAGATGTTAAGTGAATGTATAGGAGCCTTTGAACCAAGTGAGAGAGTAATTGTGGTAGGGGACTTGAATGCTAAAGTAGGAGAAACTTTTAGAGAGGGTGTGGTAGGTAAGTTTGGGGTGCCAGGTGTAAATGATAATGGGAGCCCTTTGATTGAACTTTGTATAGAAAGGGGTTTAGTTATAGGTAATACATATTTTAAGAAAAAGAGGATAAATAAGTATACACGATATGATGTAGGGCGAAATGACAGTAGTTTGTTGGATTATGTATTGGTAGATAAAAGACTGTTGAGTAGACTTCAGGATGTACATGTTTATAGAGGGGCCACAGATATATCAGATCACTTTCTAGTTGTAGCTATACTGAGAGTAAAAGGTAGATGGGATACAAGGAGAATAGAAGCATCAGGGAAGAGAGAGGTGAAGGTTTATAAACTAAAAGAGGAGGCAGTTAGGGTAAGATATAAACAGCTATTGGAGGATAGATGGGCTAATGAGAGCATAGGCAATGGGGTCGAAGAGGTATGGGGTAGGTTTAAAAATGTAGTGTTAGAGTGTTCAGCAGAAGTTTGTGGTTACAGGAAAGTGGGTGCAGGAGGGAAGAGGAGCGATTGGTGGAATGATGATGTAAAGAGAGTAGTAAGGGAGAAAAAGTTAGCATATGAGAAGTTTTTACAAAGTAGAAGTGATGCAAGGAGGGAAGAGTATATGGAGAAAAAGAGAGAAGTTAAGAGAGTGGTGAAGCAATGTAAAAAGAGAGCAAATGAGAGAGTGGGTGAGATGTTATCAACAAATTTTGTTGAAAATAAGAAAAAGTTTTGGAGTGAGATTAACAAGTTAAGAAAGCCTAGAGAACAAATGGATTTGTCAGTTAAAAATAGGAGAGGAGAGTTATTAAATGGAGAGTTAGAGGTATTGGGAAGATGGAAGGAATATTTTGAGGAATTGTTAAATGTTGATGAAGATAGGGAAGCTGTGATTTCGTGTATAGGGCAAGGAGGAATAACATCTTGTAGGAGTGAGGAAGAGCCAGTTGTGAGTGTGGGGGAAGTTCGTGAGGCAGTAGGTAAAATGAAAGGGGGTAAGGCAGCCGGGATTGATGGGATAAAGATAGAAATGTTAAAAGCAGGTGGGGATATAGTTTTGGAGTGGTTGGTGCAATTATTTAATAAATGTATAGAAGAGGGTAAGGTACCTAGGGATTGGCAGAGAGCATGCATAGTTCCTTTGTATAAAGGCAAAGGGGATAAAAGAGAGTGCAAAAATTATAGGGGGATAAGTCTGTTGAGTGTACCTGGTAAAGTGTATGGTAGAGTTATAATTGAAAGAATTAAGAGTAAGACGGAGAATAGGATAGCAGATGAACAAGGAGGCTTTAGGAAAGGTAGGGGGTGTGTGGACCAGGTGTTTACAGTGAAACATATAAGTGAACAGTATTTAGATAAGGCTAAAGAGGTCTTTGTGGCATTTATGGATTTGGAAAAGGCGTATGACAGGGTGGATAGGGGGGCAATGTGGCAGATGTTGCAAGTGTATGGTGTAGGAGGTAGGTTACTGAAAGCAGTGAAGAGTTTTTACGAGGATAGTGAGGCTCAAGTTAGAGTATGTAGGAAAGAGGGAAATTTTTTCCCAGTAAAAGTAGGCCTTAGACAAGGATGTGTGATGTCACCGTGGTTGTTTAATATATTTATAGATGGGGTTGTAAGAGAAGTAAATGCGAGGGTTTTGGCAAGAGGCGTGGAGTTAAAAGATAAAGAATCACACACAAAGTGGGAGTTGTCACAGCTGCTCTTTGCTGATGACACTGTGCTCTTGGGAGATTCTGAAGAGAAGTTGCAGAGATTGGTGGATGAATTTGGTAGGGTGTGCAAAAGAAGAAAATTAAAGGTGAATACAGGAAAGAGTAAGGTTATGAGGATAACAAAAAGATTAGGTGATGAAAGATTGAATATCAGATTGGAGGGAGAGAGTATGGACGAGGTGAACGTATTCAGATATTTGGGAGTGGACGTGTCAGCGGATGGGTCTATGAAAGATGAGGTGAATCATAGAATTGATGAGGGAAAAAGAGTGAGTGGTGCACTTAGGAGTCTGTGGAAACAAAGAACTTTGTCCTTGGAGGCAAAGAGGGGAATGTATGAGAGTATAGTTTTACCAACGCTCTTATATGGGTGTGAAGCGTGGGTGATGAATGTTGCAGCGAGGAGAAGGCTGGAGGCAGTGGAGATGTCATGTCTGAGGGCAATGTGTGGTGTGAATATAATGCAGAGAATTCGTAGTTTGGAAGTTAGGAGGAGGTGCGGGATTACCAAAACTGTTGTCCAGAGGGCTGAGGAAGGGTTGTTGAGGTGGTTCGGACATGTAGAGAGAATGGAGCGAAACAGAATGACTTCAAGAGTGTATCAGTCTGTAGTGGAAGGAAGGCGGGGTAGGGGTCGGCCTAGGAAGGGTTGGAGGGAGGGGGTAAAGGAGGTTTTGTGTGCGAGGGGCTTGGACTTCCAGCAGGCATGCGTGAGCGTGTTTGATAGGAGTGAATGGAGACAAATGGTTTTTAATACTTGACGTGCTGTTGGAGTGTGAGCAAAGTAACATTTATGAAGGGATTCAGGGAAACCGGCAGGCCGGACTTGAGTCCTGGAGATGGGAAGTACAGTGCCTGCACTCTGAAGGAGGGGTGTTAATGTTGCAGTTTAAAAACTGTAGTGTAAAGCACCCTTCTGGCAAGACAGTGATGGAGTGAATGATGGTGAAAGTTTTTCTTTTTCGGGCCACCCTGCCTTGGTGGGAATCGGCCGGTGTGATAATAAAAAAAAAATAATAATTAAACAACCATGGTGACATTAATAAATATATTAAACAACCATGGTGACATTAATAAATATATTAAACAACCATGGTGACAATAAATATATTAAACAACCATGGTGACATTAATAAATATATTAAACAACCATGGTGACATTAATAAATATATTAAACAACCATGGTGACATTAATAAATATATTAAACAACCATGGTGACATTAATAAATATATTAAACAACCATGGTGACATTAATAAATATATTAAACAACCATGGTGACATTAATAAATATATTAAACAACCATGGTGACATTAATAAATATATTAAACAACCATGGTGACAATAAATATATTAAACAACCATGGTGACATTAATAAATATATTAAACAACCATGGTGACATTAATAAATATATTAAACAACCATGGTGACATTAATAAATATATTAAACAACCATGGTGACATTAATAAATATATTAAACAACCATGGTGACATTAATAAATATATTAAACAACCATGGTGACATTAATAAATATATTAAACAACCATGGTGACATTAATAAATATATTAAACAACCATGGGTGACAATAATAAATATATTAAACAACCATGGTGACATTAATAAATATATTAAACAACCATGGGTGACAATAATAAATATATTAAACAACCATGGGTGACATTACATTTAGGATATCAGAATCAACACAAAATTTGTCTATTAAAAGTTTATTACAAAATATTATATATTCATACAAATTAATTTACAAGTAGGAGAAACAAAGATTCACAGCCTGACTAGACGTAACTAAATCTCTTGATCCAAGGAATTTGAGCTGCTCTCGCCTGCCTCGGATCACAAACGTAATCATCTCCCATTCCAGAGGAGCCGTATGACTCCCTACGGGTCCAGCGCTTTCCCCGGGAATATGATTGGAATGTAGATACCTAATATATATATATATATATATATATATATATATATATATATATATATATATATATATATATATATATATATATATATATATATATATATATATATATATATATACAACGCTAATAATATAAATAAAAATATAAATAAAAATCAAAGGAAATTGTGTTTTGTTTGGAATGGTTTATATGGTAATTTTAACTGGTTGGTCGTTGTAACTGGTTGGTCGTTGTAACTGGTTGGTTGTTGTAACTGGTTGGTAGTTGTAACTGGTTGGTCGTTGTAACTTGTTGGTTGTTGTAACTGGTTGGTCGTTGTAACTGGTTGGTCGTTGTAACTGGTTGGTCGTTGTAACTGGTTGGTCGTTGTAACTTGTTGGTTGTTGTAACTGGTTGGTAGTTGTAACTGGTTGGTCGTTGTAACTTGTTGGTTGTTGTAACTGGTTGGTCGTTGTAACTGGTTGGTCGTTGTAACTGGTTGGTCGTTGTAACTTGTTGGTTGTTGTAACTGGTTGGTAGTTGTAACTGGTTGGTCGTTGTAACTTGTTGGTTGTTGTAACTGGTTGGTCGTTGTAACTGGTTGGTCGTTGTAACTGGTTGGTCGTTGTAACTTGTTGGTTGTTGTAACTGGTTGGTAGTTGTAACTGGTTGGTCGTTGTAACTTGTTGGTTGTTGTAACTGGTTGGTCGTTGTAACCCATCCATCATCTTTATCAGTACTACCACCATCACCACTACAACCAGCACCACCACTATCAGCACCACCACTACCAGCACCACCACTACCAGCACCACCACAACCATCATCACTACAGCCACCACCATCACAACCACCATCAATACCAGCACCACCACCATCACTACCAGCACCATCACTACCAGCACCACCACTACCAGCACCATCACTACCAGAACCATCACTACCAGCACCACCACTACCAACACCATCACTACCAGCACCACCACAACCATCATCACTACAGCCAGCTCCACCACCATCTTCACTATCACAAGCATCACCACCACAACCACCATCACTACAACCATCATCACCACAACCACCATCACTACAGCCAGCTCCACCACCATCTTCACTATCACAACCACCACCACCACAACCACCATCACTACAGCCAGCTCCACCACCATCTTCACTATCACAAGCATCACCACCACAACCACCATCACTACAACCATCACCACCACAACCACCATCACTACAGCCAGCTCCACCACCATCTTCACTATCACAACCACCACCACCACAACCACCATCACTACAGCCAGCTCCACCACCATCTTCACTATCACAACCACCACCACCACAACCACCATCACTACAGCCAGCTCCACCACCATCTTCACTATCACAACCACCACCACCACAACCACCATCACTACAGCCAGCTCCACCACCATCTTCACTATCACAACCACCACCACCACAACCACCATCACTACAGCCAGCTCCACCACCATCTTCACTATCACAACCACCACCACCACAACCACCATCACTACAGCCAGCTCCACCACCATCTTCACTATCACAACCACCACCACCACAACCACCATCACTACAGCCACCACCACCATCTTCACTATCACAACCATCACTACCACAACCACCATCACTACAACCAGCTCCACCACCATCTTCACTATCACAACCATCACTACAACCACCACCACTACAACCATCACTATCTCAATATTATAAGTAACTACTACACTGCTACTTATAAATGAGATTACATGTAAATCATTTTCAGGCAAATAATTTACAATCCACTAACAATTTAGAGTAATTTACACAATTTTTACACCTGATTTACACAAGTCACGATTATAGATAAATTACAAACTCATTAAAACTTAAAAAAATAAGTATTTACTAAAATTAATTTTAATTTTTGGATTTATTACTAAATATAAAAAAAAATATTTTTTCCATTTTTTAATAAGTAATTTTTTTATTTTTTTATGCAAATTTAACCACTGTAGCGCCTTTGTGCAATTCAACTATTTACTAAAGTATTTGATTACACCTGTAACATTATTTACATAAGTTCCACAAAGGTACCAAAGGTGTCTCTGATTTTTTTTTTTACCACTTAGCTAATTAACTCAGGTACATCCCGTGAATTATTTTTTAAATTAGTTACCGATTAAAATTAATTGTCCTGTACAACTATATTATATGTATGGGAAAAATAAAAAAAAAAGTGAAAAAATACCAGTAAAAAAAAAATTACTAGTGTAAACTATGGAAAATTTGCCTGTGAAAATTTTTTAAAAATAATGACAGTAGAAAAAATAAGACAGAAGTATCGGATTTTATTCGAGTCCACAAAAATTTCTTTACATAAAACATGTTTGTAAATACAAGAAAATGGTCAAATATTTTTGCTTTCAAATATTCTTTTTGAATGATGATTTTAAATTTGCAATTTTTTCTCAGAAAAAAAAATTCGTTTGGAGAGTAGTTTACCTCGTTGATAATAGGACTGATTATCGAGCCTTCACCTATCCATCCGCTGGATGACCCGTGAAGGTTTAACTCTTCACACATTAAATTTATACTGTCAATATTTAATGGTAGGCTAAAAAAAATTATTTCCTCTAATCAAAAATGGGTAACTTAAGTATTTTTAAGAATACGTTGTAAGGCATTATCATCTGTCTTCATGAGCTACGAATTTTATGTAATTTATTTTTCTGTTATAATCAGAAGGAAGTGGTAAACCGTTAGGGGTCATACAGCACCTGGGGGCATGTAAAGTAATCAGGTTTAATCCAAGAGAAGAGAAAGAAAGGTCTAATTTCTAAGATCAAGAGCCCTTGTTCCACTGAGTGTCTTGCACTTAAACTGTTCCATTGTGAAGAACATTAACACTGTTCCACTGAAACATGACCACACATCGACACCATGCCCAGCCCTTCTAGGGTAGGGTAGGTGCCTGAGCCCGAGCCTTTAGCTCATAAGACTGTCATTCCCATTTGCCCCCTTGTGGCGGGGATGGCAGACCAGAGAGGCCTAGCGTGTGGCTAGGCCTGGGGACAATTGGTCCCAAAGATGAGGAGGTACTTGTGCCTCCTCCCATGGGAGACTTAGGTCTCAGACACCCCCTAAAGAGGGAGCCAAGGCCGGGCCACCACTTGGAAAAGGCCCAGGCCGGGAGAATACCGGTGAATCTTTAATAATAATAATAAATATGATCACTGATATTGTTCCATTGTGAGTCAAATACTTGACACTGTTCCTCATTCGTTCATCTCACCATTTTGAACACTTCAAACTTGCATTAAAATGCCACTGACGTTTGTAACAGATCGAAGTTGCACCTGGTCCATTACACTCAGCTGACAGTCAGGCCAGGTCCAAAACACTCAGGTGACAGTCAGTGCAAGTCCAACACATTCAGCTGACAATTACTGCAGGCCCAAGACATTCAGTTGACAGTTACTCCAGGCCCAACATATTCAGATGACAGTCAGTGCAGACCCCCAGACAGTCAGTGCAGACCCCCAGACGGTCACCGCAGGCCCAACAATTCGGTTGATCTTCACTGCAAGCCCCAGACAGTCAGTTCAGAGAGCAATGTGACGCTTCATGTGAAGACTGAGATGGTCAGACCTGGAGAAAGCTCTCTCACACAGTCTACACTGGAAGGGTCTATCACCAGTATGTTTACGGTAGTGTCTCGTTAGTTCGTCAGATCTGGCAAACTTCCACCCACATCCCTTCCACTTACAAGTGTAGGGTTTCTCCCCAGTGTGAGTCCTTAAGTGGGCCTTCAAGTGGGAAGACTTAATGTAGGTTTTGGCGCATCCTTCGTAGGGACAGTTGTGGATAATGACTTTCCTACGTGCCCGCCTTCTACGAGGCTTGGCTGGAGGTGCTGGAATCTCTACAGGGGGGATAATCCCATTTGATGTCATGGTTGATGTAGAGGTGTTGAAATCCAGGTACTGGCCGTAGGTGGTGTGTGGGGGTGCCCAGGAAGCGGTGGAGGGGAGAG
>NC_091353.1:9721201-9806201 GCF_038502225.1 Cherax quadricarinatus
CAGAACTGTCAAGTTTGATACATCAGAACTGTCAAGTTTGATACATCAGAACTGTCTAGTTTGATACATCAGAACTGTCTAGTTTGGTACATCAGAACTGTCAAGTTTGATACATCAGAACTGTCTAGTTTGGTACATCAGAACTGTCAAGTTTGATACATCAGAACTGTCAAGTTTGATACATCAGAACTCTCAAGTTTGATACATCAGAACTGTCTAGTTTGGTACATCAGAACTGTCAAGTTTGATACATCAGAACTGTCTAGTTTGGTACATCAGAACTGTCAAGTTTGATACATCAGAACTGTCTAGTTTGGTACATCAGAACTGTCAAGTTTGATACATCAGAACTGTCTAGTTTGGTACATCAGAACTGTCAAGTTTGATACATCAGAACTGTCTAGTTTGGTACATCAGAACTATCAAGTTTGATGCATCAGAACTGTCAAGTTTGATACATCAGAACTGTCAAGTTTGATACATCAGAACTGTCTAGTTTGGTACATCAGAACTGTCAAGTTTGATGCATCAGAACTGTCAAGTTTGATACATCAGAACTGTCAAGTTTGATACATCAGAACTGTCTAGTTTGATACATCAGAACTGTCAAGTTTGATACATCAGAACTGTCTAGTTTGGTACATCAGAACTGTCTAGTTTGATACATCAGAACTGTCTAGTTTGGTACATCAGAACTGTCTTGTTTGAGGTAATCAGTCCCTCAGCCTTGAGTCTGAGGGACTGACTGCCTCAGATTCCTTCTGATCCTCACCATTCATCTTCGTACTGACTGATAAAGTCACTGTGGGGCGACATATTACCACATGTTGCACAAACGTCTACTTCACCAATAGCAAAATTACCCACAAAATATTCTTTAAGTGGACACAAATATACCTAATGATGACGTTTCATTGTGGCAACGTTTCGCCCGATGACGCTCCTGGAGGGCGATATGTTAACACAATACAATGTCGCATTAGATGTGTCATTTACCCAATAATTGATGCAGTATTTACTAGACGATTATTATTAATGATATTCCTTCGCTGCGTATTAATTAGTGGGTTAATAACCCTAGTGAGATCGTTAGCTTATTAACCCAATTAACCAACCAATTATTAAGCTAATTATTAACCCAATTATTATCCCAGTTATTAAACTAAATATTAACCCAATTATTAACCAGATATTAACCCAATTATTATTAACCTAATTATTATTATTATTTTTATTATTACAACCTGACCGCGGGGGCGTTGACCCCCGAAGGCCTTTCCAGGTATACTCGGGGAATTAACCAATCACGGCAGGAATCCCCTGACGATATCCCTCCTGGGAAGAACTCGAAATAATGGATTCGGATTGGATAATTTCACATTTAGTAATGCCCTGGGGAAGTACTGGAGGTCGGGACTGTCTGAAACCCTAGCGTTTATAGTGTATAATGGAAAATTATAGACAAATACTGTGATAAATGAGACTCTTTGGCACCATTTGGCTGTGGAAATATAAACGCATATGCAGTATAATGTGATCCTTTATTGACTACGTTTCGCTCACACAGTGGGCTTTTTCAAGTCACAACAGAACTACCTGGGGTGGAAGGAACGCGAGTATTTATAGACAGGTTCAGAATGCTGAGGTCAGGTGGAGAATGCTGCATCTGATGATGTACCGAGTGGGGTTATAGAGTCTAAAATCTTGGGTAGCTTGGAAAGGAGATTGGATAAGTTTGTGAGCAGACCTTCTACAGTGTTCTTATGTGGGATAGCGATGAAGAAGAATCCTGGAATCATCACTTATTTCTATATCCGACAACTTCAACCAGAATAGTGGCTTCTATAACATAGCTGAACCATAAACACAAATGCAGTATAATGTGATCCTTTATTGACAACGTTTCACCCACACAGTGGGCTTTCTCAAGTCACACACGGATCTACCTGGGGTTGGAAGGTACGAGAGTATTTATAGTCAGAATGTTGAGGTCAGGTGAAGAATGCTGCATCTGATGATCCACCGGGTGGGGTTATAGAGTCTTGGGTAGCTTGGCAGGGGTATTGGACAAGTTGTAGACCTTCTGCAGTGTTCTATGTTCTTATGTGGGATAGCGATGAAGAAGTTTCTTGGCGAGTGGTTCAGCTATGTTATAGAAACCATTGTTCTGGTTGAAATTGTTGGTTATAGAGATAAGCGATGATTCCAGGATTCTTCTGTATTGAGTGTTGTCTTCTGTGGCTATAAGTCTTGAGTTTCTGTAGTTAATTAAATGGTTGTGTGAATTGCGATGCTGTACACAGGCGAAACATCAAGAGACCTCCAAACACGCATTTCAGAACACCAATATGCAAGCAGGACTGACGATACAAGGTTTTTCAAACCATTCATCACATCGATACAAGGAATGCCTGTGTACAGCATCGCAATTCACACAACCATTTAATTAACTACAGAAACTCAAGACTTATAGCCACAGAAGACAACACTCAATACAGAAGAATCCTGGAATCATCGCTTATCTCTATAACCAACAATTTCAACCAGAACAATGGCTTCTATAACATAGCTGAACCACTCGCCAAGAAACTTCTTCATCGCTATCCCACATAAGAACATAGAACACTGCAGAAGGTCTACAACTTGTCCAATACCCCTGCCAAGCTACCCAAGACTCTATAACCCCACCCGGTGGATCATCAGATGCAGCATTCTTCACCTGACCTCAACATTCTGACTATAAATACTCTCGTACCTTCCAACCCCAGGTAGATCCGTGTGTGACTTGAGAAAGCCCACTGTGTGGGTGAAACGTTGTCAATAAAGGATCACATTATACTGCATTTGTGTTTATGGTTCAGCTATGTTATAGAAGCCACTATTCTGGTTGAAGTTGTCGGATATAGAAATAAGTGATGATTCCAGGATTCTTCTTCATCGCTATCCCACATAAGAACACTGTAGAAGGTCTGCTCACAAACTTATCCAATCTCCTTTCCAAGCTACCCAAGATTTTAGACTCTATAACCCCACTCGGTACATCATCAGATGCAGCATTCTCCACCTGACCTCAGAATTCTGAACCTGACTATAAATACTCGCGTTCCTTCCACCGCAGGTAGTTCTGTTTGTGACTTGAAAAAGCCCACTGTGTGGGCGAAACGTAGTCAATAAAGGATCACATCATACTGCATATGTGTTTATATTTCCATTGTGTCGGTATTTTATACCATTTATTTCCACCATTTGGCTGTCTTTATTCTGGAAACATTCCGTCACACAGTGGCTTTCTTAGTTCAGTGCATAAAAAGGTGGAATAAGAGAAGCCTGGAGTCACTGTAATCAATCCATCAGTATTGAAAAAAAGAATTAGCACGAAGAAATGGCTTGTATACTGTAGACTGGCGAGGTGAAGCAGTCGTAGGTGATATCACAGTGGATAAATCCACATGTGGATGCGTGGAGCAGTCTTCCGAGTAGGGTGATCGAGGCTAGGACCCTGGGTAGCTTTAATAACAGACTGAACAAATATATGCGTGGGAGGGGCTGGTGTGTTTAGTATCGTGGGTACGATCACACGGGAGTAAATTCTTGGGTAGCTTTGGGTGTCGGTGGCATCTTTAATTAATGTAGTCGTTTCGCCATCCAGTGTCTTTATTAATACATATTCAAAGACATAACTGGAAGACAGTAAAACTATATACAAAGAATGAGTGAATCAGTCCCTCAGCTTAGGAGTTGGTGTGAAGAACACCTTAGTCGTGAATATTCTTATAAAAACCTGCCTTGTATGGGCCAGTAGGCCTTCTGCAGTGTCCCTCAATTCTTATGTTCTTAAGTAGGTCATGCCTATACGAATTACGATCCCAAGATGTTGTGTCTAACAGCAACGTAGACACATGATTCAGAGAATCGACGAGTTGATAAATTAGATATATGTATAACACATTTGTATCTTTACTGAGTAAACGTTTCGCCACACAGTAACTTACGAAACACTGGGCGTATTTCCTGACACCTGTTGCCCTTCTTCATCCAGCAGTAAAATGGGTACCTGGGTGTTAGTGGACTGGTGTGGGTCGCATCCTGGGTGTTAGTGGACTGGTGTGGGTCGCATCCTGGGACAAAAGAACTGACCAAATTTGTGGGAAATGCTCTGCATAATCAGCGACTTTATATATACTAGTATGTCATTGATGTCAGCTATGGTCTGTATAAGTTGTATCATGTACTTGTATATATATATATATATATATATATGTATATATATATATATATATATATATATATATATATATATATATATATATATATATATATATATATATATATATATATATATATATATGGGGAAGTGGAACAGAATTCTTCCTCCGTAAGCCATGCGTGTTGTAAGAGGCAACTAAAATGCCGGGAGCAAGGGGCTAGTAACCTCTTCTCCTGTATATATTACTAAATGTAAAAGGAGAAACTTTCGTTTTTCCTTTTGGGCCACCCCGCCTCGGTGGGATACGGCCGGTGTGTTGAAATATATATATATATATATATATATATATATATATATATATATATATATATATATATATATATATATGTATATATATATATCACATCTCTGTTATTGTATTGCGTCTCACCTCCTGGTATTCCTTCATGGCGAGTCGAGGGGCGTGTGGGCGTGTGGGCGGCACTTCCTCTGTTACACCTGCACTTGTCAACACTGCTCCACACCTCTCTTCATTATCAACACTTCCATCACTATTTCTACCTCCTCTATCCACTCCTCTCCTTCTCCCTCAGTTATCACGTCCTTCTCTATGCACGCATTTTCCCCAATTTACAGTTTATATCACAGTACACAATACTCATCCACGGGTTACCAAGACCCAGCTTAGTGTATTTCCGGTGTTTTACAGCGTTGCTTGCGCCAGGACCATCGCACGAGGATGCTTCGGCTGGGAAAGACGCACAACGCGCACTAAACGACAGGAAATGGTTGGAAATGGCGTGTGAGAGAGGTAGAAAGTATGAACATCTCTGAGGATTCTGGGATGCTGACTAGCGCGTCCCGGACACACGCGCCCGGACGCGCTCCCCCGTAACCACGCCCCTTCCACGCCCATTCCACTCCCCCTCCACTATTCCTCCTATTTTCCCCATTCTCTCACCCATTTACCCCAAACTCTCTAATTGGAAATGTATATCAGGCCGCCCTGCAGGGAAGCACGGCCAGAAAAAGCTAAGAAAAAGCATTTTAGGCCGTAATTTGTATGATTATCAAAGATTGGTTTCAACCAACCAGGATGCAGGATAATTTTATGGGCGGAGCTTCTTCTCCGAGGACACTGTTGCCATTTACAAAAAAATCCTCCACCTTTTTTTTTCTTTAAAACCCTTTTCTTCAAGACAATATTAATAAAATAAACTCAGGCATCACGAGAAAAAGGAAACTGACAAAATAAAAGTGAATAAAAACAGTTTTTCTTTATTGATTAAGAGGAGAGAGATAAAGACATGGAAACCGGAAGTGGTGTCACTTTCTGGCGGCACTTGGCAACTGTAGCTTTGTGGGCGTGGCCTTGACGGGGTGTTAGGGCGCGCGCGCGCGGCAAGTGCGCAGTTCAGGTGCGCTGTTCATCATTTGTACAGTGTGTACCGTATATATTCTTGAGTATATCTGTGTATAATTATTGAAAGTGTGTGTATATGTGAAGGAATGTACACCTCAGTACATGTACATGTGATGTGTACACCCCAGTGTATGTACATGTGTACACCCCAGTGTATGTACATGTGAGTGTACACCCCAGTGTATGTACATGTGTACACCCCAGTGTATGTACATGTGAGTGTACACCCCAGTGTATGTACATGTGAGTGTACACCCCAGTGTATGTACATGTGTACACCCCAGTGTATGTACATGTGAGTGTACACCCCAGTGTATGTACATGTGAGTGTACACCCCAGTGTATGTACATGTGAGTGTACACCCCAGTGTATGTACATGTGAGTGTACACCCCAGTGTATGTACATGTGAGTGTACACCCCAGTGTATGTATATGTGATGTGTACACCCTAGTGTATGTACATGTGAGTGTACACCCCAGTGTATGTACATGTGAGTGTACACCCCAGTGTATGTACATGTGAGTGTACACCCCAGTGTATGTACACATGTGAGTGTACACCCCAGTGCATGTACATGTGATGTGTACACCCCAGTGTATGTACATGTGAGTGTACACCCCAGTGTATGTACATGTGATGTGTACACCCCAGTGTACGTACATGTGAGTGTACACCCCAGTGTATGTACATGTGAGTGTACACCCCAGTGTATGTACATGTGAGTGTACACCCCAGTGTATGTACATGTGAGTGTACACCCCAGTGTATGTACATGTGAGTGTACACCCCAGTGTATGTACATGTGAGTGTACACCCCAGTGTATGTACATGTGAGTGTACACCCCAGTGTATGTACATGTGATGTGTACACCCCAGTGTATGTACATGTGATGTGTACACCCCAGTGAATGTACATGTGATGTGTACACCCCAGTGTATGTACATGTGAGTGTACACCCCAGTGTATGTACATGTGAGTGTACACCCCAGTGTATGTACATGTGAGTGTACACCCCAGTGTATGTACATGTGAGTGTACACCCCAGTGTATGTACATGTGAGTGTACACCCCAGTGTATGTACATGTGATGTGTACACCCTAGTGTATGTACATGTGAGTGTACACCCCAGTGTATGTACATGTGAGTGTACACCCCAGTGTATGTACATGTGAGTGTACACCCCAGTGTATGTACATGTGAGTGTACACCCCAGTGTATGTACATGTGAGTGTACACCCCAGTGTATGTACATGTGAGTGTACACCCCAGTGTATGTACATGTGAGTGTACACCCCAGTGTATGTACATGTGAGTGTACACCCCAGTGTATGTACACATGTGAGTGTACACCCCAGTGTATGTACATGTGATGTGTACACCCCAGTGTATGTACATGTGTGTTCATCTTGGTATATGTACATATGTGTGCATCTTAGTATATGTACATGTGTGTACATCTTAATATATGTGCATGAGAGAGTGTACACCTCAGTATTTTTACATGTGAGAGTGTACACCTCAGTGTATGTGCATGTGTGTGTGTGTGCACCCCAGGATATGTACATAAGGAGTGCACACATCAGTATATGTACATGTGTACCTAAGTATATGTACATGTGAGAATATACATCTCAGTATACATGCATATGAAAGAGTGTACACCTCAGTATACGTACAGTGAAGGAGTGTACACAGCATACATACATGCTGGGAAGTGTACAGTATATTTACATAGAGAGAGATGTACACTAGTGTATTACCTACACAAATGTACATTTCTACGATAAGAATACATCTCGATGTACACTTGTACGTGATGTACACTTGTACGTGATGTACACCTGTACGTGATGTACACCTGTACGTGATGTACACCTGTACGTGATGTACACCTGTACGTGATGTACACCTGTACGTGATGTACACCTGTACGTGATGTACACCTGTACATCTCGAGTCAGAAACTCTAATGTTGACTACAAATTTCACAATATAAATAATATCACGTACCTCCAAGGACACGTACCTCCAAGGACACGTACCTCCAAGGACATGTACTTTCAAGGATACGCACCTCTAAAGGGAGGTTTCAAGCCTCTCTACTACACGTAGGTAGCAGTGCTTGTGTGTATAGACGTAGTGAGATACTGATTCCCGTAGATGTTGAGTTGTTGAAGGATCCCTGGAGGAGCCTGGAGGAGACTAGGGATCCCTGGAGGACCCTGAAGGAGACTAGAGATCCCTGGAGGAGCCTAGGGATCCCTGGAGGAGCCTAGGGATCCCTGGAGGAGACTAGGGATCCCTGGAGGACCCTGGAGGAGACTAGGGATCCCTGAAGGAGCCGAGGGTTCCTTGGAGGAGCCTAGTGATCCCTGGAGGAGCCTAGGAATCCCTGTAGAAGTCTAGTATCCCAAGAGAAGCCTATTCCTGGAAAAACCTAGGACCCCTGTAGACGCCTAGGGATCCCCATAGGAGCCTAGGATCCCCGTTAGGAACCTAGGACTCCTGTATAAGCCTAAGGATCCCCGGAGGAGCCTAGGATCCCCTGAGGAGCCTAGCATTCCAGCGGCAGTGTTTCCTCGCCGTACTTGAAGAAGTGAACGATGGCCTGGACGCTGCTGATGGTGCCAGTAACAAACCCGACGATCCCGAAGATACAAATGACACCTGCCTGAAGATAGTGCCAAGGATATTAGTGTGCCCTCTGTGAGAGTGCCAAGCTGCTGGAGGGCTCCTGATCCTAGGAAATAGAGTTAGCCCACTTGTCATACCCTCAAATGTTGTCATGATCCCGTTATGCTAGTGGGAGAACGATAAAGCAATAAGGTGTATACACCGCCTGGTTGATGGGAGGTAATGAGGTTTGATCCAAGGGAAAGGGTAACTCCGGTTCCAAGGATCAAGAGCCCCTGCATTATCATCAAGACGCAGTATGGTAAAAACTGGTCGGATGTAAAAGTTATGTACTCTGGTTTACTGTACTTATCTTCAGATCATCAGTGACAAATTTGATCCTAAAATCAACCATGTTGACCCAATATATCAGTTGTTATCAAGTTTTTATAACTATAAACATCGGCCTGGTTAATGGGGGTTTAAAGACTATCTACTACACCAGGGTCATTAAGGCTGCATGTCACCTGTTCACCACCAGTCAACAATACTTTAATACGTAAAATAGTGATTAATATAAATTATTAGTGTATGTAATTGGTTCACATATAACAAAAGTACTGAAATTATATATATATATATATATATATATATATATATATATATATATATATATATATATATATATATATATATATATATATATATATATATATATATATATATATATATATATATATATATATATATATATATATGTCGTGCCGAATATGTAAAACTGGTCAATTAGCAAGAACTCATATAAATTAAGTTCTTTCTGAAATTTTCTCTTATACGTTTAAAAATATATTTTTTTCATTAATGTTAATGTAAAAATTTTTAATTTTTCACCAAAAGAATCTTACAAAACTTACCTAACCTTATTATAACAAGAACAATTTATTTTAGCCTAACCCAACTAAATATATTTTAGATTTATTTACAGCAATTTAATACTAAACAAACACAGTGAAATATATTTTTTTCGTAAGGTTGAGAATGATTTTGGCGAAATTATTGCATACACAAATTTTCACTTGTCCTATATGGCAAGATGAGCGTTGCTATTTAAGCCAAGATAGCAAGTTCTGCCTATTCGGCACGACATATATATATATATATATATATATATATATATATATATACTTGCGATCTTTGCTTAATTAGCAAAGCTCATCTTGCCATATAGGACAAGTGAAAATTTGTGTATGCAATAATTTCGCCAAAATCATTCTGAACCTAACGAAAAAAATATATTTCACTATGTTTGTTTAGTATTAAATTATTGTAAACAAATCTAAAATATATTTAGTTGGGTTAGGCTAAAATAAATTGTTCTTGTTATAATAAGGTTAGGTAAGTTTTCTAAGTTTCTTTTGGTGCAAAATTAAAATTTTTTACAATAACATTAATCAAAAAAATATATCTTTAAACTTATAAGAGAAAATTTTAGAAAAGACTTAATTTTAAATGAGTTCTTGCTAATTGACCAGGTTTACATATTCGGCACGACATATATATATATATATATATATATATATATATATATATATATATATATATATATATATATATATATATATATATATATATGTTTTCCAGCAGCTTGGAAAACTGTTGAAATGCCTCTTCAGGAAGAGATTATACCATCTTCTGGTGCTCAGCCTGTGACAGTTACTCGTACACCTGCTTCTGTTGCTGCTGGCCATGGGAACTTTGGTCCTTCAGTTCGTCTTCTACTAGAGAAATATGGACTTACAGTTGATCAAGTTCCTGCTGGAGGCCCCCATGGTAAACTGTTAAAGGGAGATGTCCTACAAACTATCAAAGACAAAAATCTTCAACCACAACCAATACCAGCAGTTCCTCCTCCTGAGGCTCCTAAACCTGCTTCTGCTGCTGCTGCTCATGGTATGCCTACAGCTGCACCACCACCACCATCTGTCCCTGTCCCACCACCAGTTCTTGGAACATCAGAAGATGGTTATCAAGACTCTGAAATAACTAACATGAGGAGAACCATAGCCAAAAGGCTTGTACAGTCAAAGAGTGGTATTGCTCACTCATATGCAACGGTTGAGTACGTTGTTGATAAACTGGTAGCGCTGAGAAAGCAGTACAAGGCGGAAGGCATCAATGTAAGTGTGAATGACCTAGTCATCAAAGCTGTTGCTGTTGCACTAACCAGGTGTCCAGAGATGAACTGTGTATGGAAGGGAGATCAGCTAATGATTTCTAATCAGATAGATATTAGTATCGCAGTAGCAACACCTGCCGGCCTCATAACCCCAATAATTCACGGAGCTGATGTTTTAGGTGTTGAAGATATTTCCACAAGAGCACGGGACCTAGCTGGTCGAGCCAGAGAAAACAAGTTAAAGTTGGATGAATTCCAAGGGGGAACTTTTACCATCTCAAATCTAGGAATGTTTGGAATCAGTGAGTTCAGTGCCATCATCAACCCCCCTCAGTGTGGCATCCTTGCTCTTGGTGGAAGCAGACTCTCTCTAAGTGACTCTGGTGCACCGGTGATGTGCATGAGTGCTACCCTGTCATATGACCGTGCCGGTGTTGACGATGACACTGCTGCTACCTTCTTAAATATAGTGAAACATCTTTTGGAGGATCCTACTACTGTAATGCTAGGGGCTTATACTTCAAAAGTTAATCATCCTATGGCTGCACTGTTATAAATGTTTAATCAAATAAATTTGGTTTGATTGTTTTTTAATGTTCTGTGAACAAAATTTTAACCCAGGTATTTTTTTTGTAGGTAGTAGGTTGGTAGACAGCAACCACCCAGGGAAGTACTACCGTCCTGCCAGATGACTGTGAAACAGAAACCTGTAACTGTTTTGCATGATGGTAGGATTGCTGGTTTCTTTTTCTGTCTCATAAACACGCTAGATAACAGGGATATCTTGCTACTCCAACTTACACTTTGGTCACACTTCACAGACACGCACATGCATATATATATATACATGCATCTAGGTTTTTCTCCTTTTTCTAAATAGCTCTTGTTATTCTTTATTTCTTCTATTGTCCATGGGGAAGTGGAAAAGAATCTTTCCTCCGTAAGCCATGCGTGTCGTATGAGGCGACTAAAATGCCGGGAGCAATGGGCTAGTAACCCCTTCTCCTGTAGACATTTACTAAAAAAGAGAAGAAGAAAATCTTTATAAAACTGGGATGCTTAAATGTGCGTGGATGTAGTGCGGATGACATGAAACAGATGATTGCTGATGTTATGAATGAAAAGAAGTTGGATGTCCTGGCTCTAAGCGAAACAAAGCTGAAGGGGGTAGGAGAGTTTCAGTGGGGGGAAATAAATGGGATTAAATCTGGAGTATCTGAGAGAGTTAGAGCAAAGGAAGGGGTAGCAGTAATGTTAAATGATCAGTTATGGAAGGAGAAAAGAGAATATGAATGTGTAAATTCAAGAATTATGTGGATTAAAGTAAAGGTTGGATGCGAGAAGTGGGTCATAATAAGCGTGTATGCACCTGGAGAAGAGAGGAATGCAGAGGAGAGAGAGAGATTTTGGGAGATGTTAAGTGAATGTATAGGAGCCTTTGAACCAAGTGAGAGAGTAATTGTGGTAGGGAACCTGAATGCTAAAGTAGGAGAAACTTTTAGAGAGGGTGTGGTAGGTAAGTTTGGGGTGCCAGGTGTAAATGATAATGGGAGCCCTTTGATTGAACTTTGTATAGAAAGGGGTTTAGTTATAGGTAATACATATTTTAAGAAAAAGAGGATAAATAAGTATACAAGATATGATGTAGGGCGAAATGACAGTAGTTTGTTGGATTATGTATTGGTAGATAAAAGACTGTTGAGTAGACTTCAGGATGTACATGTTTATAGAGGGGCCACAGATATATCAGATCACTTTCTAGTTGTAGCTACACTGAGAGTAAAAGGTAGATGGGATACAAGGAGAATAGAAGCATCAGGGAAGAGAGAGGTGAAGGTTTATAAACTAAAAGAGGAGGCAGTTAGGGTAAGATATAAACAGCTATTGGAGGATAGATGGGCTAATGAGAGCATAGGCAATGGGGTCGAAGAGGTATGGGGTAGGATTAAAAATGTAGTGTTAGAGTGTTCAGCAGAAGTTTGTGGTTACAGGAAAGTGGGTGCAGGAGGGAAGAGGAGCGATTGGTGGAATGATGATGTAAAGAGAGTAGTAAGGGAGAAAAAGTTAGCATATGAGAAGTTTTTACAAAGTAGAAGTGATGCAAGGAGGGAAGAGTATATGGAGAAAAAGAGAGAGGTTAAGAGAGTGGTGAAGCAATGTAAAAAGAGAGCAAATGAGAGAGTGGGTGAGATGTTATCAACAAATTTTGTTGAAAATAAGAAAAAGTTTTGGAGTGAGATTAACAAGTTAAGAAAGCCTAGAGAACAAATGGATTTGTCAGTTAAAATAGGAGAGGAGAGTTATTAAATGGAGAGTTAGAGGTATTGGGAAGATGGAGGGAATATTTTGAGGAATTGTTAAATGTTGATGAAGATAGGGAAGCTGTGATTTCGTGTATAGGGCAAGGAGGAATAACATTTTGTAGGAGTGAGGAAGAGCCATTTGTGAGTGTGGGGGAAGTTCGTGAGGCAGTAGGTAAAATGAAAGGGGGTAAGGCAGCCGGGATTGATGGGATAAAGATAGAAATGTTAAAAGCAGGTGGGGATATAGTTTTGGAGTGGTTGGTGCAATTATTTAATAAATGTATGGAAGAGGGTAAGGTACATAGGGATTGGCAGAGAGCATGCATAGTTCCTTTGTATAAAGGCAAAGGGGATAAAAGAGAGTGCAAAAATTATAGGGGGATAAGTCTGTTGAGTGTACCTGGTAAAGTGTATGGTAGAGTTATAATTGAAAGAATTAAGAGTAAGACGGAGAATAGGATAGCAGATGAACAAGGAGGCTTTAGGAAAGGTAGGGGGTGTGTGGACCAGGTGTTTACAGTGAAACATATAAGTGAACAGTATTTAGATAAGGCTAAAGAGGTCTTTGTGGCATTTATGGATTTGGAAAAGGCGTATGACAGGGTGGATAGGGGGGCAATGTGGCAGATGTTGCAAGTGTATGGTGTAGGAGGTAGGTTACTGAAAGCAGTGAAGAGTTTTTACGAGGATAGTGAGGCTCAAGTTAGAGTATGTAGGAAAGAGGGAAATTTTTTCCCAGTAAAAGTAGGAATTAGACAAGGATGTGTGATGTCACCGTGGTTGTTTAATATATTTATAGATGGGGTTGTAAGAGAAGTAAATGCGAGGGTCTTGGCAAGAGGCGTGGAGTTAAAAGATAAAGAATCACACACAAAGTGGGAGTTGTCACAGCTGCTCTTTGCTGATGACACTGTGCTCTTGGGAGATTCGGAAGAGAAGTTGCAGAGATTGGTGGATGAATTTGGTAGAGTGTGCAAAAGAAGAAAATTAAAGGTGAATACAGGAAAGAGTAAGGTTATGAGGATAACAAAAAGATTAGGTGATGAAAGATTGGATATCAGATTGGAGGGAGAGAGTATGGAGGAGGTGAACGTATTCAGATATTTGGGAGTGGACGTGTCAGCGGATGGGTCTATGAAAGATGAGGTGAATCATAGAATTGATGAGGGAAAAAGAGTGAGTGGTGCACTTAGGAGTCTGTGGAGACAAAGAACTTTGTCCTTGGAGGCAAAGAGGGGAATGTATGAGAGTATAGTTTTACCAACGCTCTTATATGGGTGTGAAGCGTGGGTGATGAATGTTGCAGCGAGGAGAAGGATGGAGGGAGTGGAGATGTCATGTCTGAGGGCAATGTGTGGTGTGAATATAATGCAGAAAATTCGTAGTTTGGAAGTTAGGAGGAGGTGCGGGATTACCAAAACTGTTGTCCAGAGGGCTGAGGAAGGGTTGTTGAGGTGGTTCGGACATGTAGAGAGAATGGAGCGAAACAGAATGACTTCAAGAGTGTATCAGTCTGAAGTGGAAGGAAGGCGGGGTAGGGGTCGGCCTAGGAAAGGTTGGAGGGAGGGGGTAAAGGAGGTTTTGTGTGCGAGGGGCTTGGACTTCCAGCAGGCATGCATGAGCGTGTTTGATAGGAGTGAATGGAGACAAATGGTTTTTAATACTTGACGTGCTGTTGGAGTGTGAGCAAAGTAACATTTATGAAGGGATTCAGGGAAACCGGCAGGCCGGACTTGAGTCCTGGAGATGGGAAGTACAGTGCCTGCACTCTGAAGGAGGGGTGTTAATGTTGCAGTTTAAAAACTGTAGTGTAAAGCACCCTTCTGGCAAGACAGTGATGGAGTGAATGTTGGTGAAAGTTTTTCTTTTTCGGGCCACCCTGCCTTGGTGGGAATCGGCCAGTGTGATAATAAAAATATATATATATATATATATATATATATATATATATATATATATATATATATATATATATATATATTTGTATATATATATATATATATATATATCCTAGGTAGTAGGTTGGTAGACAGCAACCGCCCAGGGAGGTACTACCGTCCTGCCAAGTGAATGTAAAACTGAAGCCTGTAACTGTTTTACACGATGGTAGGATTGCTGGTGTCTTTTTTTTTTTTCTGTCTCATACACATGCAAGATTTCAGGTATGTCTTGCTACTTCTACTTACACTTAGGTCACACTACACATACATGTACAAGCATATATATACACACCCCTTTGGGTTTTCTTCTATTTTCTTTCTAGTTCTTGTTCTTGTTTATTTCCTCTTACCTCCATGGGGAAGTGGAACAGAATTCTTCCTCCGTAAGCCATGCGTGTTGTAAGAGGCGACTAAAATGCCAGGAGCAAGGGGCTAGTAACCCCTTCTCCTGTATATATTACTAAATGCAAAAGGAGAAACTTTCGTTTTTCCTTTTGGGCCACCCTGCCTCGGTGGGATACAGCCGGTGTGTTGAAAGAAAGATATATATATATATATATATATATATATATATATATATATATATATATATATATATATATATATATATATATATATATATATATATATGCAGTAAGATCACAGTAAACAGTTAATATCACAATATGCAGAACAACTACTGTGAAAAAATAGTGAAATTCCAAGCGCTTTCGTGACTTCTTACATCTTAACATTAAGATCAACAACACTCTAATTGCCAGACATAATGAGGGCAAATTCCTAGGCCTATACCTCGACAACAACCTAAATTTCAGCACCCATATCCAACACATAACAAAAAAAGTATCCAAAACGGTGGGGATCCTCTCCAAGATACGATACTACGTGCCGCAAACTGCATTTCTCACACTATACCACTCACTTACATATTCATACCTCACCTATGCTATCTGTGCTTGTGGATCAACTGCAGCAACACACCTAAAGCCAATAATAACCCAACAAGAAGCCGCAGTAAGAATAATCACTAAATCCCATCCCTGGCAACACCCCCCCACTCCCTGTTCAGAACATCCACACTTACTTCTGTGCAATCTATATCTACAGAACCTTAAATTCCAATATTAACCTTGACCTAAAATGCTTTCTTGATAGTTGTGACAGGATCCACAGGCATAACACCAGACACAAACATCTCTATGACATTCCCCATGTTCGACTAAACCTTTACAAAAATTCAATGTATTTCAAAGGACCTAAAATCTGGAACACCCTACCTGAAAACTCTAGAACTGCAGACACATTCATCACTTTCAAAACTACAGTTAGAAAACATCTTATCTCCCTGATCCACTCCGACATCTAACTACATGATAACCACCTGGTGGTTCACAATTACACTCACTCACCCACTGACTATAAACCCAGAAATACTAATCTTAAAATAATAAATCCTAACTAGTCATAAGTTTGCCTATGATACTCCAATACAGACACCTTGTATTGTGCCAAAACAAAAGCATTCACATTGCTAAACTCACAAATTATGATGTAGACACTTAGCCTTAATACCATAATCTGTAAGGATTTAATGTTAAGAATTAATCTAAGTCTGCTCGAAATACCTAGCCATGCTAGGTGTCCTAGTGGCCCCCTCTGTAATTAGTATTTAATAACATGTAAACCACACAATACCTAAAACCTGTAAACCCCACATTGTAACCCTTATAGAGAATAAACTTGAATTAAGGAACTGTTCCTTGATAATGTGAGAAATCACGAGCACTTGGACGTTCACTATTCATTTTTTCCGTGCATACATACGTATATATACACAGAGTAGGGATGGGGTGTGACTATGGTTCTCACCTTAACAAGGATCCAGTGGTACTTGCCAGTGTTGGGCCAAAAGGTTATCAGCTCAATGATGGGAGGGAATATTAAGGCCAGTGTTGAACTGCTCACTGCTCCGATCAATGAGATGAAGAGTCCGATGTTGGGGATGCTGATAGCGAAGATGACTGTGAGGGAGAGTAAGGGAGATGGATAGAGGGAGGGAGAGAGAGAGTGTAATATACAGTCGTAATTAGTCGTGGTTAGAGATGTATGTGTGTGTGTGTGTGTGTCTATTTACTCTCACGTATATGTGGTTGTAGGGGTCGAGTCACAGCTCCTGGCCCTGCCTCTTCGCTGGTCTCCACTAGGTCTACTCTCCCCCTTTTCCATGAGCTTTATCATACCTCTTGTTAAAGCTATGTATGTATATATGTGTGCGTGCGTGAGTGCGTGTGTGTGCATGTGTGTCGCACTTGCCATCAGCTAGCCGCAGAGGTTTTCCGCCTGCGCTCCCTGGAAACTGAGTGGAGTACCGTAACCCTCAGACGGTGCGCTGTGGGGCGCTACATCCGCGAGAGTGCCTCACAGACGTGTTACAACAGCATCAGTTCAACTCCACAGCATCTCTGAGAGTCGACACAATAAACACCAGCCACAGACACTGCTGTGTCTCACTCCAAAGGTACTCACCCAATGACGGTGACCATTGTTACTTGCGTGTGTCTTCTATTTAAAAAATGTGAATAATGCCATCATCGTACCATCATAACCATTGTACCTGAACAAGACAGTTGATAAACAACACAGTGCTTGTACATGTGTGGTGTACCATACCGACAAAATGAAGAATTAGACACATGTGAAACATTTGGATATCTTTTCTGTAGACGTTTCGCCAACCATTGGGTTTATCAGTACAAATTCATCGATAATATCTTCGTCTGCTGCATCTCTCTCACCTGACACCAGTATATAAACACCAGTCTTCCTGCCTGTGCCTCAGAGTCTTCACGACTACGGTGCTCTTCACACCAACTCCAAGGCTGAGGGACTGATTACCTCACCTTTTAGCTCTACAGTCTTCCCACTATGTCTTTAAATTTGTACTGATAAAGCCACTGGATAACGTAACGTCTATAAATAAAGACTCCCAGATGTTGCACATGTGTCTAATTCATCAATCTGAGTCTTCTGGTTCATGACAGTATCGACAGAAACTTAAATAGGACAAATATTAACGTTAGGAATCCTGTATACAGGCGCTAGTTCAACAAATCAGGCTGTGAAGGCTAGTAGATGGATAAATAGATTTTTGCAGAGTTCCATCATCTAGTATTTCACATTAGTGGCTTTTTTTTGTGCCTTTCAGTGTTGTTATTTACAGGGAAACTACGTTATTTTTGTACCACATAGAAAAAAATGTACTTGCGTGATTATGGTTCCTAATATAAGAGCGAAGAATCCTTCCCTTTCTGTCTTATTTCAAGAACACTAATTAAGTAGTTCGCCTTAGCTAACACAGTGCACTCAAGCTTAACTCACAAGTAAGGATGACCATGGCTGTCCTGAAGGAGTACTCAGCTACAAGCTTGGTTCTGGGCGACCTGAAGCTCCTCGTCACCGTGGGAATGAGAATCTCGTAAGGTACATACATCTGTAGTGGATACGTCAGATACACAGCGATAGCCATTAGCAACTTCACTGCTTCGGCAAGCCTGTACTGACGGTAGGTAGGCAGGCAGGCAGGCAGGCAGGCAAGCAGGCAGGCAGGCAGGCAAGCAGGCAGGCAGACAGGCAGGCAGGCAGACAGGCAGGCAGGCAGGCAGGCAGGCAGATAAACAGGCAGGCAGCAAGCAGGTAGGCAGACAGGTAGACAGAAGGGGGTAAAAAACAGAGAAAGAGTTGGCCTTCAACCTGTGCCGGAGTCTTGGAAGAATAGTAAAGTTATACCTTAAACAAGAATTAACTGCCACCTCTAACTAACGTAACTCTAACTAATTGTTAACTTCGTTTACAGTACTAGTTGTTTTAATGGACTGCGTTATTATATACTAGAACGCAAAAAATAAAGATGGGAATTTGAAGACAGATTTTTACCATAAATGTACAAGAAATGTCGAAATATTCACAAAAAATTCCCCGATAAGTTCACTAAATTTGTCTTGTGTGAATATTAAAATGGTTATCATCAGAACCATAGTTTATAAAGTGGGGGAAGGGTAAGCCAGTGGAAGGCCTCGGACAAATGACCAAAAGCTCCAGGTGTGGGTCATCATATGACTAAGACCAGCGTCAGGAAACACTGTCCTGTTTCCTGACTAATATTTAACTTAACCTAACCTAACATACTTGCCAACCTGCTTAACTACTACTACTGCTATAACTATTATTACTACTAGTTAAACTAGTAGCAGTAATAATAGCTATAACTACTACTGCTATAACTACTACTGCCTTAATTACTACTGCTATAACTACTACTAGTTAAACTAGTAGTAGTAATAATAGCTATAACTACTACTGCTATAATTACTACTGCTATGACTACTACTGCTATAATTACTACTGCTATGACTACTACTATAACTACTACTGCTGTAACTACTACTACTATAACTACTACTGCTGTAACTACTACTGCTATAACTACTACTGCTGTAACTACTACTGCTATAATTACTACTGCTATAACTACTACTGCTATAATTACTACTGCTATAACTACTACTGCCATAATTACTACTGCTATAACTACTACTGCCTTAATTACTACTGCTATAACTACTACTGCTATAATTACTACTGCTATAACTACTACTGCTATAATTACTACTGCTATAACTACTACTGCCATAATTACTACTGCTATAACTACTACTGCTATAATTACTACTGCTATAACTACTACTGCTATAATTACTATTGCTATAACTACTACTGCCATAATTACTACTGCTATAACTACTACTGCTATAATTACTACTGCTATAACTACTACTGCTATAATTACTATTGCTGTGGCATGCAAAGAGTACGTAACCTTTATTCGGCGCATGGACACACCCTCATTTACAGGCTATCTCCCCCAACCAGCGAACCAGGTTGCTAAGAGTTGATGATGGGGCCCCATCGTTCAACTAGTGACCAGGTTCTAGCCAATAAGAAGGTGGGATTGACAATCGCAGAGGTTATGTGGATACCGCTCTCCTGTCTGCCCTTGTCATTCCCATTCTAGAGCTGGTTGAAGCACGGTCTGCTTTCTTGTGGCTTCTATTTCTGCCTTGCTTACCGTGACGTGCACTATATTTATTACTGTACATAGTGTACATATTGCTGTTCTAAATTTGGTGAAGGATAATATAAGTCTAAACTTTTTCTACTGTGTTTATTTGCTCCCATTACACCTGGGTTAACAGGCCATTTGAAAGCCTAGGTTGTAATATGGGTAGCCTGTCCGAGAGCTGGACTTAGAGAAACGGTTGAGCTTAGGGTGAAGCTTGTAGCAGGAACATTGTGTAGCTTGCTGTTTCGCTTCGCTTTACAAATTTTGCGTGTCAGTTGCTTATGATCAGCCTTGCTATTGTGTGATCGTTCAACAGCTCGCTACTAGCTTGTTCAGTGTGCTCGCTTCGCTACGGTCAATCTTGTGTGCAGTCGGCTTTGCTTGTATGCGTATTTTGCAATCGTACTGTGCATAGCTAAGCGTGTTCTGCAAATTAACGTGTTACGTTGGGGTATTCGTACTGTGCATAGCGAATAACTTATGCCACCTAGACGAGTCAGACGCCTGGTGTCGGCATATACTTTGCATAACCTACCTAAATTGTCCCTACAGCGTTGTTGGCAAATTGCTCGTTCCATTGGCATTCCCTATAAACGCACTCTTACAGCTGCGCAACTGCGTTCACTTATTGCTGACATACTTATTGAAGAAGAGATGGCACATCAGACTCCTCCCTCTACGGGAGCTAGGGCAAAAACTACTATGTTCTCGCAGGAGGAAGATGATACACCTACGGAGCAAAATGGTCAGTATAGTGCACATGGGTTGTCTCAGGGTGAATCAGCGTCGTTGGCACTTCAGCTGGCAAAAATCAATCTTGAGCAAACTAGGGAACAGAGAGCATTCGCAAGGGAAGAATTTGATAGGGAAAGAGAAAGGAGGCAGTTTTCGCATTCTGTAAACGATTTCAGTTTACAAAAAGCAGTACAGCTTGTTCCCCGCTTCAATGAGGCCGAACCAGAGCAATTTTTCGAAAGCTTCGAAAATCAGGCTCGAGCCTTGAGGTGGCCGGAACAGCACTGGGCAGCGTTGGTTCATACAGCATTATTGGGTAAGGCACAGGAATTTACGTCGGTATTAACTGACGCTGAATTCTCTGATTATCAAGTAGTGAAGACCACAGTGTTGGGAGCATATACATGTATCCCAGCTAAATATCGTAAGACCTTCAAATTGAACAGGCGGCAGCTTGGTCAATCCCTGGTGGACTTTGTGAGACAGCAAACCAAAGCTTTTACCAGCTGGTATAAAGCGAGTGGTGTCTCTAACTTTGAGGAGCTGGTGCAGCTTATTCTGATTGATAACCTGCTGGAGTCTGTGGGACCAGAGGTTCGTGTCTTTCTGCAGGATCGTGACTTAACCACTGCATTGGAGGCGGCCAGGTTGGCTGATACCTTCGAAACGAACCGCTCCTTGTCCGAGCGGTCCCGTCTCTCTTTTCAACAGTCTGGCGTGAGCAGAGATCGACAACATTGGAGAATGAAGTGCCAGCCGGAGGGAGAGCGTCTACGACATCGAACCAAGTCACCTGGTGAGCCACGCTTCTCAACATATGGTCCCCCTGCGGAGAGGCAAACTACTTATGGAGCATCTCGACAACAATATCCAGAGAGGCACCAGCCAGAACGACACCACTTGCAACGTCATCAGGGAGTAAAGGGCAAGCCTGTCGTCTGCTTCAGGTGTAATAAAGTAGGTCATATCAGTTCCAACTGCCCCCAAAAACCTCAACCCATCGGGAAAATCTCTAATATCCCTAGTAACATGTCCCCTAGAGAAGTAGAAAAAGGTATGGCCCCTTATTATTGCGAAAGTCTTATTTCCCTTCAGGAACACTCAGAACCAACTAAAGTAAATACCTTTAGAGATACTGGAGCATATTGCTCACTTGTCAGAGAAGGAATATTACCCCTTTCAGAGAATACTTCCTTGAATTCCTCAGTTTTATTGGAAGCTTACGGAGGAGCTATATATTCAGTTCCTTTGCATAAAATTTATGTACAGTGCAAATATTACACTGGGTACTTGACTGTAGGTATCTCAAAAGGATTTCCCATGAAAAATGCCATGTTATTACTGGGTAATAACATTACTACTGTTACTTCGTGTCCTGAACCTATAATGATTAATGCTTCTCCAGTGTTGGCCATAACTCGGGCAACATCCCAAGGGTTGTCTGGGGAGAATGTTGACCTATCCTTGGACGACTCCGATCTCGGAATAGCCACGTTGTTTTATGAGACACACCGGCCGGAGTCTCGTAAATCAAGTGAACAGACCCCGATCAAGCCTTCCTATTCCCAGGTTGCAGGATTGCCAGATGTCTCTGTTTCCATGCCCGAGGGACTGTCCTTCCGGGAGGAACAACGTAAGGACCCTTCGTTAAAATTCACTTTTGAGGCAGCCATGGGTAAATCCTCTTTGGGTCATCCAGTCAAGTATGAAGTTAAAAATGATTATTTGGTATGCACTGAGACTGGTAAGGAGACAGAGGGCCGGCAATTATACGACAGGTTAGTGGTTCCAACCAAGTATAGACCTCAGATATTAAATATAGCTCATAATACGTCATCAGGAGGTCACTTAGGAATTACAAAAACCTTGTATAGAATCACAAAAGAATTTTATTGGCCAACATTAAAGAAAGATGTGAAGAATCATATTAGGTGTTGCCGAGAATGTCAGCAAGTTGGAAAACCTGGACATTCTATTAAACCTGCACCTCTCCAACCCATACCTGCTGATGGAGAACCTTTTGCAGATTTAATTATAGATTGTGTAGGTCCACTACCTAAGTCAAAGTCTGGAAATCAGTATTTATTTACAATTATGGATAAAGTAACCAGATATCCTGAAGCGATCCCAATGCGTAGTATCAATACTAAAGCTATTCTCAAAGCTTTAACAAAATTCATTTCTTGTTTTGGCATTCCTAAAACTATACAAAGTGATCAAGGTACTAACTTCACTGCCAAAGCATTTAGGGAAGTATTAACTAGGTTAGGGATAATTCACAACTTATCCACTGCCTATCACCCTCAGTCCCAAGGCGCCTTGGAAAGATTCCACCAAACATTAAAAACAATGATGAGAAGTTTTTGCATGCACTTTCCGACAGATTGGGATGAATCTCTACCGTTGTTGCTATTCTCAGTACGAGAGACGGTGCAAGAGTCTACAGGGTATAGTCCGTTTGAGCTGATCTTTGGGCACAATGTACGAGGTCCTCTTCGGGTGCTCAAAGAAGGATGGATGGGAGAAGACGTAAGCTCAGCACTCTACAACCCGTCTTCAAGGTTGCAGGTGGCACGTGAGTTAGCCACGGCTAACCTAAAGATAGCTCAAAGTAAGATGAAACAGAGGTATGACAAAAGTGCACAATTCCGCTCCTTCCATCCAGGAGACAAGGTGTTGGTGCAGGAACCTATACCTGGCCACACCTTGAAAGCTAGATTTACGGGACCTATGCAGATAGTAAGTAGATTATCTGATTTAAATTATGTGGTAGCTCCCATTGATAAGACCTCAAAAACAAAAACTTACCACATAAATCAAATCAAGGCCTTTCATACACCAGATAAAGTCCCAGTAATGACTCTGTCCTCTACCTCTGAGGATGACTCTGACTCTTTGCACTCTATCTCTGAAATTAATACTAAACTTTCAAATTCTGTCCTCCTCAAGGATCCTAGCCCGTTAATGGATGGATTATCTGAAATACAAGCAACCAATTTAACTGAGCTTCTACAGTCATATCCTAATATTTTTTCGGATGTGCCGAAAAAATGTACGTTAGGTTACCATGATGTAGATGTGGGAAAATCTAAACCAATTAAACTCTCCCCCTACAGAGCTAATCCTGAAAAGCAAAGGTTACTTCAGCAGGAAGTAGACTTCTTGTTAGAACATGGTTTAGTGGAGGAGTCATCTAGTCCATGGGCTTCACCGTGCATCCTAGTAAAGAAGGCTGATGGAGGGTTTCGTATGTGCACAGACTACCGTAAAGTGAACGAGGTCACAATTACAGATGCTTACCCTCTTCCTCGTCTGGATGACGTAATTGACTTTGTGGGTAAGGCTACTTTTGTGTCCAAATTAGATCTCCTTAAAGGTTACTATCAGGTACCTTTGACAGATAAGGCGAAGGAAATCTCTGCCTTCGTAATTCCAGGAGGTCATTATCAGTATACAGTTACCCCCTTCGGAATGAAAAATTCCCCCTCTTCATTCCAGAAACTTATCCATCAGGCTATTAAAGGACTTGAAGGCACGGCAGCATACCTAGATGATATTGTTGTGGTGTCTGATACTTGGGATCAACACCTACTTAGACTTAAAGCTCTGTTTGAGACCTTTAAGAATTCCCAATTAACAGTTAATTTATCTAAATCTTCCTTTGGCCAGGCCACTATCACTTTTCTAGGCCATGAAGTAGGTAGTGGTAATGTTGCACCTAAACTTGCTAAAGTTCTTTCGATTAAAGATTATCCAGTTCCTCATGATAGGAAATCTCTTCAACGTTTCCTAGGCATGATAGGATTTTACAGAAGATTCTGTAAGAATTTCTCAGATATTGTAGCCCCTCTTACCTCTCTTACCAGTCATAAAGTTCCCTTTAATTGGACGTCAGATTGTAACACTGCTTTTAATAAAGCAAAAAGATTATTGTGCTCTGCACCCATTCTCCTGTCTCCAGACTTCTCCAAACCTTTTTCATTACAGGTTGATGCTTGTGAGTCTGGGGTTGGGGCGGTACTATTACAAATCAGGAACAAGGAGTTGCAGCCTGTAGCATACTTTTCAGCTAAGTTCCAGCCACATCAGAGAGCTTACTCTACCATTGAAAAAGAAGCCCTCGCGCTGGTAATGGCTTTGGAGCATTTCGATGTTTATGTGGGCCAGACATCGCAGGTGGTCACAGTCTACAGTGATCACAACCCGTTAGTCTATCTCCAAGCCATGAAGAATCACAACACAAGGCTTATGCGTTGGACGCTCAGGCTGCAGCCCTATAACTTCAAAATTCGTTACATTGCCGGCAAAGAAAATGTGTTGGCAGACTCTTTGTCAAGAGTCTAGTTTAATATTTTATTTAGGTTAGGATGTATTTGTGGTAACCCCCCTTTCAAGCTCTTTTTTTTATCCCCTGATGTGGGGGTTTTTTTTAGTGAGGGGATACGGGCTACCGTCCGCTTGTATCTTGGACCTATGTTGGCTTATCTGACTGCTGTCTCACTCTGAGTTTAGGGTTTGGCTTTCAGGCACTAGGAAAGCTGAGCTCTATCTAAGAGTTGGATGGTGGAGAGGATAGGCGGTCCCATTATTTTGTGCCATGGCGGCACGGTTACCACTGGGAGGTGGCAGCCTAATCCTGAGCCTTCTCGGGGGTGGGGGTGTGGCATGCAAAGAGTACGTAACCTTTATTCGGCGCATGGACACACCCTCATTTACAGGCTATCTCCCCCAACCAGCGAACCAGGTTGCTAAGAGTTGATGATGGGGCCCCATCGTTCAACTAGTGACCAGGTTCTAGCCAATAAGAAGGTGGGATTGACAATCGCAGAGGTTATGTGGATACCGCTCTCCTGTCTGCCCTTGTCATTCCCATTCTAGAGCTGGTTGAAGCACGGTCTGCTTTCTTGTGGCTTCTATTTCTGCCTTGCTTACCGTGACGTGCACTATATTTATTACTGTACATAGTGTACATATTGCTGTTCTAAATTTGGTGAAGGATAATATAAGTCTAAACTTTTTCTACTGTGTTTATTTGCTCCCATTACACCTGGGTTAACAGGCCATTTGAAAGCCTAGGTTGTAATAATTGCTATAACTACTACTGCCATAATTACTATTGCTATAACTACTACTGCCATAATTACTACTGCTATAACTACTACTGCTATAATTACTACTGCTATAACTACTACTGCTATAATTACTACTGCTATAACTACTACTGCCATAATTACTACTGCTATAACTACTACTGCTATAATTACTATTGCTATAACTACTACTGCCATAATTACTACTGCTATAACTACTACTGCCATAATTACTACTGCTATAACTACTGCCATAATTACTACTGCTATAACTACTACTGCCATAATTACTACTGCTATAACTACTACTGCCATAATTACTACTGCTATAACTACTACTGCCATAATTACTACTGCTATAACTACTACTGCCATAATTACTACTGCTATAACTACTACTGCTATAACTAATACTGCTATAATTACTACTGCTATAACTACTACTACTACTACTACTACTACTACCACTGTTACAACTATTACTATTATAGCTGCTACTGCTACTTAATAAAAACTGACATGAAAACTAATTAATAATAATAATAATAATAATAATAATAATAATAATAATAACAGCAGAAGAAGAAAAAGAAGGAGAGGAAGAAAACTCTTAAATCTTACATAAAAAGAATCCATTGAGTTAACTACTGTTAAAGTGTAACTTACGGGTCACCAGCCGGCAGGTTGAGGGTGATCGATCCCTGGATGGTGCTGCCGTAACGAAGGTAACCGAAGAAGCCGAAACAGGCGTACAGGCACACCACGATCAACATGGCGGTGTTCAGCACACCGGTGAACCCCCGGAACACCCTGGGTGTTCTCATCTTGTTCTCCAACGGCAGCACCTTTGGAGGGGAATAAACAGAAATGGAAAGGCTTTAAGATTAACTGAGGTACTTGTGGTAGTCACAGAACTCTCGGCTCATAAATGATGGGATCCAGGTTCAATGGGATCCAGGTTCAATGGGATCCAGGTTCAATGGGATCCAGGTTCAATGGGATCCAGGTTCAATGGGAACCAGGTTCAATGGGATACAGGTTCAATGGGATCCAGGTTCAATGGGATCCAGGTTCAATGGGAACCAGGTTCAATGGGATCCAGGTTCAATGGGATCCAGGTTCAATGGGATCCAGGTTCAATGGGATCCAGGTTCAATGGGATCCAGGTTTAATGGGATCCAGGTTCAATGGGATCCAGATTCAATGGGATCCAGGTTCAATGGGATCCAGGTTCAATGGGATCCAGGTTCAATGGGATCCAGGTTCAATGGGATCCAGGTTCAATGGGATCCAGGTTTAATGGGATCCAGGTTCAATGGGATCCAGGTTCAATGGGATCCAGGTTTAATGGGATCCAGGTTTAATGGGATCCAGGTTCAATGGGATCCAGGTTTAATGGGATCCAGGTTCAATGGGATCCAGGTTCAATGGGATCCAGGTTCAATGGGATCCAGGTTCAATGGGATCCAGGTTCAATGGGATCCAGGTTCAATGGGATCTAGGTTCAATGGGATCCAGGTTTAATGGGATCCAGGTTTAATGGGATCCAGGTTCAATGGGATCCAGGTTCAATGGGATCCAGGTTCAATGGGATCCAGGTTTAATGGGATCCAGGTTTAATGGGATCCAGGTTCAATGGGATCCAGGTTCAATGGGATCCAGGTTCAATGGGATCCAGGTTTAATGGGATCCAGGTTTAATGGGATACAGGTTCAATGGGATCCAGGTTCAATGGGATCCAGGTTTAATGGGATCCAGGTTTAATGGGATCCAGGTTCAATGGGATCCAGGTTCAATGGGATCCAGGTTCAATGGGATCCAGGTTCAATGGGATCCAGGTTCAATGGGATCCAGGTTCAATGGGATCCAGGTTTAATGGGATCCAGGTTTAATGGGATACAGGTTCAATGGGATCCAGGTTCGATTTCCAGGCTAGGGAATTAGGTACCTGGGTGGGAACTGACTATTAAGTAAGTTTATTTAGGTACAGGTACACATACGTACAATTATCATACATAGTAACACGTGTAAATTACCCAACACGATAATAATAATAATAATAATAATAATAATAATAATAATAATAATAATAATAATAATAACAATAACAATAACAATAATAATAATAATAATAATAATAATAATAATAATATGATCATCTCTACCAGTACATTAGCCCCTTGGGGCGGGGATGGCAGACCAGAGAGGCCTAGCTTGTGGCTAGGCCTGGGGACAGTTGGTCTCAAAGATGAGGAGGTACTTGTGCCTCCTCCCATGGCAGACTTAGGTCTCAGACACTCACTAAAGAGGGAGCCAAGGCCGGGCCACCACTTGGAAAAGGCCCGGGCCGGGAGAATACCGGCGAAGCTTTAATAATAATAATAATATATATATCCCTTCTTATGCTGAGCATTTCCCGTAAATTAGGTCAGTGTCCCAGGATGCGACCCACACCAGTCGACTAACACCCAGGTACCTACTTACTGCTAGGTGAACAGGGAAAATAGATGCCTTACGGAAATACAAGAAAGTCAGTCAAAATGACTTATTTCCATTACCAGCTTAAGTTTTACCGGAGACGGTGAGGGTAATGTGACCATTATAAAACTGTTGCTGCACCATACACACACATATATACCACTCCTGTGCCTAATATTTGTACAAATGAAGATTTTTTTAATCCTGGTTTTAGTAGTGTGACGTCTTCTTAAATATTAAAGTTAATCCTTAAAAATAAAAAAGAAAATCAAACTCTTTGAAAGAAAACGATAAAATTATTGGCATAACTTAACAAAAATTAATTTTGCGATATCTTGCATTGAAATATGAGGAACAATTCATTACTATTAGTATTTCTCAATTCAATGAATATTTAATAATTATTGCATAGGAAAAAGGAGGAGCAATCATGTTAAATTCAATGAATTTATAAAATAATTGCTACTGTGAGTTAAGATAAATGTTGGAGCTGAGACCAGGACCAGTTATGTCTCTGTTCAAAGTTTATTCTCTATAAGGATTACAATGCTGAGTTTACAGAATTTGGTTATTGTGTGGTTTACATGTAGTAAAATAATAATTACAGAGTGTACCACTAGAACACCTAGCATGGCTAGGCATTTCGGGCAGACTTAGTTTTATTCTTAATTGTAAAATATTACAAATTATGAGGTAAGTTGGTCTTATGGCTAAGTGACTAAATACTAGTTTATGAGTTTAGCAATGTGAATGCTTTTGTTTTGGCACAGTACATAGTTTCAGTATTGGAGTATCACAGGATTCATTATTTTAAGACTGAGATTAATATTTCTGGTTATGGTCAAATGAGTGAGTGAGTGTAAGTGTGAACCACCAGGTGGTATTCGTGTAGTTAGTTGACGGGGTGTATCAGGGAGATAAGATGTTTTCTAATGGTAGTTTTGAAGGTGATGAATGTGTCTGCAGTTCTAGAGTTCTCAGGCAGGGTATTCCAGATTTTAGGGCCTTTGACATACATCCTCCTACATGATAGGTATGGTGTGACACTCTCCCACAGGATGAGTATGGTGTGACACTCTCCAACAGGATGAGTATGGTGTGACACTCTCCCACAGGATGAGTATGGTGTGACACTCTCCCACAGGATGAGTATGGTGTGACACTCTCCCACAGGATGAGTATGGTGTGACACTCTCCCACAGGATGAGTATGGTGTGACACTCTCCCACAGGATGGGTATGGTGTGACACTCTCCCACAGGATGGGTATGGTGTGACACTCTCCCACAGGATGGGTATGGTGTGACACTCTCCCACAGGATGGGTATGGTGTGACACTCTCCCACAGGATGGGTATGGTGTGACACTCTCCCACAGGATGAGTATGGTGTGACACTCTCCCACAGGATGAGTATGGTGTGACTGTCTCCCACAGGATGGGTATGGTGTGACTGTCTCCCACAGGATGGGTATGGTGTGACTGTCTCCCACAGGATGGGTATGGTGTGACTGTCTCCCACAGGATGGGTATGGTGTGACACTCTCCCACAGGATGGGTATGGTGTGACTGTCTCCCACAGGATGGGTATGGTGTGACTGTCTCCCACAGGATGGGTATGGTGTAACTGTCTCCTACAGGATGGGTATGGTGTAACTGTCTCCCACAGGATGGGTATGGTGTGACTGTCTCCCACAGGATGGGTATGGTGTGACTGTCTCCCACAGGATGGGTATGGTGTGACTGTCTCCCACAGGATGGGTATGGTGTGACTGTCTCCCACAGGATGGGTATGGTGTGACTGTCTCCCACAGGATGGGTATGGTGTGACTGTCTCCCACAGGATGGGTATGGTGTGACTGTCTCCCACAGGATGGGTATGGTGTGACTGTCTCCCACAGGATGGGTATGGTGTGACTGTCTCCCACAGGATGGGTATGGTGTGACTGTCTCCCACAGGATGGGTATGGTATGACTGTCTCCCACAGGATGGGTATGGTGTGACTGTCTCCCACAGGATGGGTATGGTGTGACTGTCTCCCACAGGATGGGTATGGTGTGACTGTCTCCCACAGGATGGGTATGGTGTGACTGTCTCCCACAGGATAGGTATGGTATGACTGTCTCCTACAGGATGGGTATGGTGTGACACTCTCCCACAGAATGGGTATGGTGTTACATTCTCCCACAGGATGGGTATGGTATGACTGTCTCCCACAGGATGGGTATGGTATGACTGTCTCCCACAGGATGGGTATGGTGTGACTATCTTCCACAGGATGGGTATGGTGTTACAGGATGGGTATGGTGTGTCTGTCTCCCACAGGATGGGTATGGTGTGTCTGTCTCCCACAGGATGGGTATGGTGTGACTGTCTCCCACAGGATGGGTATGGTGTGACTGTCTCCCACAGGATGGGTATGGTGTGAGTACAGGATTATGGTGTGACTGTCTCCCACAGGATGGGTATGTTGTGACTGTCTCCTACAGGATGGGTATGTTGTGTGTACAGGACGGGTTCTGTCTCCACAGGATGGGTATGGTGTGACTGTCTCCTACAGGATGGGTATGGTGTTACATTCTCCCACAGGATGGGTATGGTGTGACTGTCTCCTACAGGATGGGTATGGTGTTACATTCTCCCACAGGATGGGTATGGTATGACTGTCTCCCACAGGATGGGTATGGTGTGACTATCTTCCACAGGATGGGTATGGTGTTACATTCTCCCACAGGATGGGTATGGTGTTACATTCTCCCACAGGATGGTATGGTGTGACTGTCTCCCACAGGATGGTATGGTGTGACTGTCTCCCACAGGATGGTATGGTGTGACTGTCTCCCACAGGATGGGTATGGTGTGACACTCCCACAGGATGGGTATGGTGTGACTCTCCCACAGGATGGGTATGTGACAGTAGTCACAGTATAACAGAGACATATAATGGGTCTAGGAACTGAGCTTCAATATTTTGTGATCAAGTTACGATAATAAACTCTTTTTTGAGCTTAAAATATAATAGTAATATGTTTACAGTCGTAAATTTTGACAAGATAAAATCTATAATAATTACTTATGGTTACGTTTATTCACAATAAGTCAGGTATATTTTTTTTTTTCTTTTTTTTTTTTTTGAGGAGAGTGGGTGATAGCATGGCACTGTAGATGAAATATTTTGACTTCTTAAACTCCAGACTACTTTTTTACTCACCAGTCCTATGCCCTCAAAGGCATAGATAGCTGACCCGAAGTAGAGTGGTAGAGTAGACCAGCCGGCGAAGGCTGGGACGTGTTCCTGGATGTGTGGCAGGTCCTTCAACATGTAGTACAGACAGATGGTGATACCCATCACCTGCGCTGCCCCAGCTACCATTGACACCGGCGCCAGGTACTGGGGTACCAGGGGAATAAGTGAATAAGTGAGAGAGAGAGAGACTATGATGCTTTTATAAAGAAGAAGAAAAAGATACTGAAGAAAACTGTACTTGGACAACGAACCTCGTAAAATTATAAACCCATGATAACCCCACAAACCTCAACTGTGTGGCTTATTTCCATTAGGATTCTTCCGTCCTTTTTCAGTGTGTGATCCATAGCAGCAGACTAACTATTATAAAACACTAACATACTGCTAGGTGGGCAAGGGCAGCAGGTATAATGAGACTTGCCCATTTTGTGACCTCGTATCAGGATATGACAACAAATCCCCACCGTTTGGCTCGTAGGTAAATATTTTGGGTAGACTTATCGCACCCTTAAACCCAACAATATATTTAGGTAACTGGGAGACTGGTGTACAAATTGATAGACATATTCCTTATGTATGATACAGGTAAGCTTGAATCTTTAGTAAATAATATTACAGTTAATAATGTAGCCTAAGACATTATTATATGTTATATTAGGTAATGAAATAAGACATATTTAGGCTTCCTCTGGAAGCCCCAACTCTAAGATACTGTGGTGACAGGTACCAGGAGCTGAGCTTGGCCTTCACACAGTAACAAAATATTAACCTGGCTACCAACGACAGGAAGAAGTAGCATCCCAAGTGTGTGGACACTTTAGTCTCTTCATTAGGCTCCCGTCGTGAGAATAATACTGATTTCAGCCTTAGTAAGAGTCAGTCGACGTTATACTGGGGAACACAGGGTAATTTAGCTACGGGTTATGAGCGGGTCCAGAGCTCACGCTAAGATAATTATCAGCCAGGATTGCTGAGTAGTCATCCCTTGAATATTAGGCCAGAAGCTAGTAATCTTTCTGTGTACATTAATGCTAGTTAGGGAAACCCTAATGAATACTGGGACCCCTGAACTTTATGTTGGAATTAGTAAGTTTTACTGATTACAGGAACCATTCCACTATGCATGAGGAATCTAGCAGAGAGGTCATTAGAAGCTCAGCAGGGAATGCCAGAGTGGACATCTCATAAGTTCATACACAGGACAAAAAAAAATGTCGTTTCTGGCCTAATGACCTTTTATAGGTCGATGACCGTCAAACCAAAGGAAGGACGGAAAGACGTCTTGCCAGAGGGTGTATACAACACAGTGAGAGGTGTATTTCTCTCAGCTCCTATCTCATTACGGGTTGTCTGACTAGTATCCACAATCCAGTGATTTTTTATTAGTGAAGCCATACCTCATTCCGGGCTTTCCCCAGAGGGCTGCCTCCACTAGTGCTTAAAGAAACTATCACTATACCCATTATTCCTAGATACGACACTCCTTCAGGAGCCAGAGATGGACCACCATATAAAGTATCCCCGCGCTGAGAGGACGCCCTGGCTTCCTAAACAAATGAGACCGAATGAACATCGAGACACATAAATTCATAGAGGTATACAGAGTTGGTAATGTACTGAGAAGTGAGACTAAAGAAACTCCTTTGATGACATGAATTAAAGCAAATTTAAGAAGGGAAGGGGAATACATATTTTGACTTCCAACTGAAATCTTTTTAAGCAGATAAAAGACATCATCAACAGAACAGGTCGTCATATGACCATAACACCGGCGTCAGAAGTCATTTTTTTCTATAAGGAACCACAAAACTGCCATTTGCCTTGAACTTGAAGGCTGCGTGTGCCCACCTTGATGTTGGGAATGTAAGCGATGACGAGGAGAGGCACTAGAATTATACCCATATATCCGTAGATGGTAATGCTGCTGCCACTGGGAATCATACACTTCACCGCCTGCAGAAGCATAACAATAAGTGAAAAGAGTCACAGGTGTTTGTACGAGTTACCCCCCGCACCGCCATTATTGTTACCCCCCGCACCGCCATTATTGTTACCCCCCACACCGCCATTATTGCAAGACTTGCAACTACATTTCGTTCAGTTCTAAGATAAATTCTTATGGTTTTACTAATGTTTGGTCTAAAAAATAAAAAAAACTAAGATTATTTCCAATAAAATATTGATTATATCAGCTGATTCCAAAATGTAACCATAATTTTTAAACGGGTGGACCGGTTAACTAAAGAAAAGTTCCGATGACGGCTTCTAACACCAGCGTCAGGAAACACTTGTCCTGTTTCCTGACGATATTTATCAACCGTAACAGGTCAGACTAAAAATTAATTATATGATTAATACTTGTGTCTGTCCTGTCTCGTGATGAATAAAACAATATCTTGAAATAACATTAATTTTAACAAACATGAGTAAAATCTGTTTCTCTCTCACCTCCTGGATGTTCTGGGATATAAACACAACGAAGACGCAGCAGAAGCCAGTCTGGGTAATGACGAGAAAGGTCTTAATAACGTAGTATACAGCTCGATGCCACCTTCTAAACGGGCCAGGACCCGTCTTAAAAGCCAGCTCAGCCGTCTCCTCGTAACTCAACACACTGACATGCACTCGACGGCACAGCTCCTTGGAGCTCTTGACCTGTGTGAAGTCAGAGGGTCACAAGAGGTGTTGTATTCGTCAGCAAATATGTCAGGTGTTTCCTGACAAGAGTCTCTTGTCAGGTAATGACGAGATCATTGCTTAAGAAGTCACTGGACTTAAAGAAAGTCCCACGAAACCTGTAGCTCTTAGGCTACAGGTACTGTGGGGCACTGGGCTACAGGTATTGTGAGGCACTGGGCTACAGGTACTGTGAGGCACTGGGCTACAGGTACTGTGGGGCACTGGACTACAGGTACTGTGGGGCACTGGGCTACAGGTACTGTGAGGCACCTGGGCTACAGATACAATGAGGCCCCTGGGCTACAGGTACTATGAAGCCCCTGGGCTACAGGTACTGTGAGGCCCCTGGGCTACAGATACAATGAGGCCCCTGGGCTACAGGTACTATGAAGCCCCTGGGCTACAGGTACTGTGAGGCACCTGGGCTACAGGTACTATGAAGCCCCTGGGCTACAGGTACTGTGAGGCACCTGGGCTACAGGTACTATGAAGCCCCTGGGCTACAGGTACTGTGAGTACCCTGAGCTACAGGTACTGTGAGGCCCCTGGGATACAGGTATTGTGAGTACCCTGAGCTACAGGTACTGTGAGTACCCTGAGCTACAGGCACTGTGAGGCCCCTGAGTTACAGGTACTGTGAGGCCCCTGAGCTACAGGTACTGTGAGGCCCCTGGGCTACAGATACTGTGAGGTCTCTGGGCTACAGATAGTGTGGGGTCCCTGGGCTACAGGTACTGTGAGGCCCCTGTGTTACAGGTACTGTGAGGCCCCTGAGCTACAGGTACTGTGAGGCCCGTGAACTACAGGTAATGTGAGGCCCCTGTGCTACAGGTACTGTGAGGCCCCTTAGCTACAGGTACTGTGAGGTCACTGGGCTACAGGTACTGTGAGGTCCCTGGGCTACAGGTACTGTGAGGTCCCTGGGCTACAGGTACTGTGAGGTCCCTAGGCTACAGGTACTGTGAGGTCCCTGGGCTACAGGTACTGTGAGGTCCCTGGGCTACAGGTACTGTGAGGTCCCTGGGCTACAGGTACTGAGAGGTCCCTGGGCTACAGGTACTGTGAGATCCCTGGGCTACAGGGGCGGAGGTCCTCCAGCTGTCTACCTGGAATTTATTCCGGGGATCAACGCCCCAGCGGCCCGGTCCACGACCAGGCCTCCCGGTGGATCAGGGCCTGATCAACCAGGCTGTTACTGTTGGCCGCACGTAGTCCAACGTACGAACCACAGCCCGGCTGATCTGGCACTGACTTTAGGTATCTGTCCAGCTCTCTCTTGAAGGCAGCCAGGTGTCTATTGGTAATGCCCCTTATGCTTGGTGGGAGGCTGTTGAACAGCCTTGGGCCCCGGACACTTATGGTGTTTTCTCTTAGTGTACCAATGGCGCCCCTACTTTTAATTGAAGGTATTTTGCATCGCCTTTCCAGTCTTTTACTTTTGTAGGGAGTGATTTCTGTGCGCAGATTCGGGACTAATCCCTCTAGGATTTTCCAAGTGTAGATTATGATATATCTCTATCGCCTGCGCTCCAACGAGTACGAGTCAAGTGCTTCCAAGCGTTCCCAGTAGTTCAGGTTCTTGATAGAACTTATACGTGCAGTAAAGGTTCTCTGGACACTCTCTAGATCTGCAATTTCACCTGCTTTGAAAGGAGATGTTAATGTACAGCAGTATCCCAGCTTAGAGAGAACAAGTGATTTGAAAAGGATCATCATGGGCTTGGCATCTCTTGTTTTGAACATTCTCATTATCCATCCTATCATTTTCTTTGCACTTGTGATCGTGGCACTGTTGTGATCCTTGAAAGTGAGTTCCTTGGACATTACTAATCCCAGGTCTCTTACATTATTTTTCCGCTCTATTGTATGGCCCGAGTTTGTAGTATACTCTGTTCTAGTTTTTATCCCCTCCAGTTTTCCATAATGGAGTAGTTTGGAATTTGTCCTCATTGAACATCATATTGTTTTCCGTTGCCCACTGGAAAACTTGGTTTATATCTTCTTGGAGCTTTGCCGTGTCCTCAATAGATGACAGTCTCATGCAGATCCTAGTATCGTCTGCAAAAGATGATACGGTGCTGTGGATTACATCTGTCTATGTCTGATATGAAGATGAGGAACAGGATGGGGGCGAGTACTGTGCATTGTGGAATAGAACTCTTCACTATGGCAGCCTCCGATTTAACTCTGTTGACCACAGCTCTTTGTATTCGATTGGTTAGGAAGTTGAAGATCCATCTCCCCACTTTGCCAGTTATTCCTTTAGCACGTATTTTGTGCGCTATTACACCATGCTCGCACTGGTTAAAGACTTTTGCAAAGTCTGTGTATGTTACATCTGCATTCTGTTTTTCTTCCAGTGCATCCAAGGCCATATCATAGTGATCCAGTAGTTGTGAGAGGCAGGAGCGACCTGCCCTGAACCCATGTTGCCCTGGATTGTGCGGTTTGTGGGAATCCAGGTGGTTGGCAATCATGATTTTTGGCACTCTTTCAAAGATTTTTTTGATGTGGGACGTTAGAGCTATTGGTTTATAGTTCTTAACTAAGGTTTTGCTGTCACCTTTATGGAGTGGGGCTATATCCATTGTTTTAAGTAACTGTGGAATTTCACCCATGTCTAAGCTCCTTCTCCATAGCTGGTAGAGGCCCTCCAGCTGGTGGAGGCCCTCCAGTTGGCGGAGGTCCTAAAGCTGGCAGAGGCCCTCCAGCTGGTGGAGGCCCTCCAGTTGGTGGAGGCCCTCATGTTGGTGGAGGCCCTCCAGCTGGCGGAAGCCCTCCAGTTGGCGGAGGTCCCTGGACTACAGCCCCTAAAGCCATTTAACCGGACCTGGGTTTAGGGAAAGATATTTTGACTGCTGACTGTAAGGGCCTTAACGGCTCTAGTCGCATGAACCCAATTGTTTAGCTGACAAAATTAGGGTTCCGTCCCAGGACCCATTTTGAGCCTACGGCCCACATGATAAGTACGGGGTGGCTATCACCCACATGAAGGGTAAGGGGTAGCTACCGCCCACATGATAGGGTATAAGATGCATGATAATCATTGCCTGAGGGTGTCTCAGAACTCACCAATATATGCATGCAGTTGATGCAAATCAGACCCATGATGGGGATGCCAGCGAAGCCAACCCAGAGACCAGCGTTCATGAAGGCTTCAGGTAGGGCCAGGAGCCCTGGTCCAATGTTACCTTTCAACACGTGAATCATCGTCTCACAATTCCTGCAATTTGAGTGGTTAGTTGGTTGATGTATGAGATTTAAATATTTTATCGAAATGATGCACTGCCGACAATACTACAAGACAACTCAACGTTTCGCTCAATATATATATATATATATATATATATATATATATATATATATATATATATATATATATATATATATATATATATATATATATATATATATATATATATATATATATATATATATATATATATATATATGCAATAAGATCACAGTAAACAGGTGATTTCAGAATATGCAAAACAACCACTCTGAAAGAATAGAGAAATTCCAAGCGCTTTCATGACTCCTCACATTATAATGTGAGTAGTCACGAAAGCGCTTGGAATGTCTCTATTCTTTCAGTGTGGTTGTTTTGCATATATATATATATATATATATATATATATATATATATATATATATATATATATATATATATATATATATATATATATATATATATATATATATATATATATATGTGTGTGTGTGTGTGTGTGTGTGTGTGTGTGTGTGTGTGTGTGTGTGTGTGTGTGTGTGTGTGTGTGTGTGTGTGTGTGTGTGTGTGTGTGTGTGTGTGTGTGTGTGTGTGTGGGTGTGTTTTGTTCGTCTAAGAAATATTGCCTATCATTAATCTTTAATCAGATAATAACACGTTCAGTTTTCAAGCAATCACTTGACAACTGAAGGTTACCTCACGTCACTAGCAAGAGAAGCAACACATATCAGATCGACGTCTCCTTGGAGTAAAATAAGTACCCAGGATGCCACCTGTTACGGGTGGCATCCTGGGGTGAGGGTGGTGTTGCTAGTGTGGCATGAATAGTTAAATGAGATGAGGTAAGTTTGCAGCTCTTGGCCTGCCATGAGGTGAAGAAGGAAAACATCTCTTAACCTGTAAATGAGTTGAGACAAGATAACATCTCTTAACCTGTAAATGAGTTGAGACAAGATAACATCTCTTAACCTGTAAATGAGTTGAGACAATATAACATCTCTTAACCTGTAAATGAGTTGAGACAATATAACATCTCTTAACCTGTAAATGAGTTGAGACAAGATAACATCTCTTAACCTGTAAATGAGTTGAGACAAGATAACTTCTCTTAACCTGTAAATGAGTTGAGACAAGATAACATCTCTTAACCTGTAAATGAGATGAAACAAGATAACATCTCTTAACCTGTAAATGAGTTGAGACAAGATAACATCTCAACCTGTAAATGAGTTGAGACAAGATAACATCTCTTATCCTTTAAATGAGTTGAGACAAGATAACCTCTCTTAACCTGTAAATGAGTTGAGACAAGATAACCTCTCTTAACCTGTAAATGAGTTGAGACAAGATAACCTCTCTTAACCTGTAAATGAGTTGAGACAAGATAACCTCTCTTAACCTGTAAATGAGTTGAGACAAGATAACATCTCAACCTGTAAATGAGTTGAGACAAGATAACATCTCTTAACCTGTAAATGAGTTGAGACAAGATAACATCTCTTAACCTGTAAATGAGTTGAGACAAGATAACATCTCTTAACCTGTAAATGAGTTGAGACAAGATAACATCTCTTAACCTGTATATGAGTTGAGACAAGATAACCTCTCTTAACCTGTAAATGAGCTGAGACAAGATAACCTCTCTTAACCTGTAAATGAGTTGAGACAAGATAACATCTCTTAACCTGTAAATGAGTTGAGACAAGATAACCTCTCTTAACCTGTAAATGAGTTGAGACAAGATAACCTCTCTTAACCTGTAAATGAGTTGAGACAAGATAACATCTCTTAACCTGTAAATGAGTTGAGACAAGATAACATCTCTTAACCTGTATATGAGTTGAGACAAGATAACATCTCTTAACCTGTAAATGAGTTGAGACAAGATAACATCTCTTAACCTGTAAATGAGTTGAGACAAGATAACATCTCTTAACCTGTAAATGATTTGAGACAAGATAACATTTCTTAACCTGTAAATGAGTTGAGACAAGATAACATCTCTTAACCTGTAAATGAGTTGAGACAAGATAACATCTCTTAACCTGTAAATGAGTTGAGACAAGATAACATTTCTTAACCTGTAAATGAGTTGAGACAAGATAACATCTCTTAACCTGTAAATGAGTTGAGACAAGATAACATCTCTTAACCTGTAAATGAGTTGAGACAAGATAACATCTATTAACCTGTAAATGAGTTGAGACAAGATAACATCTCTTAACCTGTAAATGAGTTGAAACAAGATAACATCTCTTAACCTGTAAATGAGTTGAGACAAGATAACATCTCTTAACCTGTAAATGAGTTGAGACAAGATAACATCTCTTAACCTGTAAATGAGTTGAGACAAGATAACATCTCTTAACCTGTAAATGAGTTGAGACAAGATAACATCTCTTAACCTGTAAATGAGTTGAGACAAGATAACATCTCTTAACCTGTAAATGAGCTGAGACAAGATAACATCTCTTAACCTGTAAATGAGTTGAGACAAGATAACATCTCTTAACCTGTAAATGAGCTGAGACAAGATAACATCTCTTAACCTGTAAATGAGTTGAGACAAGATAACATCTCTTAACCTGTATATGAGTTGAGACAAGATAACCTCTCTTAACCTGTATATGAGTTGAGACAAGATAACATCTCTTAACCTGTATATGAGTTGAGACAAGATAACCTCTCTTAACCTGTATATGAGTTGAGACAAGATAACCTCTCTTAACCTGTAAATGAGTTGAGACAAGATAACCTCTCTTAACCTGTAAATGAGTTGAGACAAGATAACATCTCTTAACCTACAAACGAGACAAGATATCAGGACATTATCTATAAATACGTTGGTGTAAAATTTAAATACTTGACAGATAACGCACAAGACCCCCAGGAGATATTTTAAAAATCAACGTACATAAGGCGGTTTTCTCGAAAAAAGTCGTTGAAATCCCTGATCTATGAAATCTCAAGTTACCCCTCACAGTCTTTATATATATATTTTTTTAAATTTTAAGTTACCCCTCACATTACTTACATTTTTAAAATTGTTAAGTAACCCCTTGCATTCCTTACATTTTTAAAATTGTTAAGTTACCCCTCGTATTCCTTACATTTTTAAAATTGTTAAGTTACCCCTCGTATTCCTTACATTTTTAAAATTTGTTAAGTTACCCCTCGTATTCCTTACATTTTTAAAATTTGTTAAGTTACCCCTCGTATTCCATACATTTTTAAAATTGTTAAGTTACCCCTTGCATTCCTTACATTTTTTAAAATTTGTTAAGTTACCCCTCGTATTCCTTACATTTTTAAAATTGTTAAGTTACCCCATGCATTCGTTACATTTTTAAAATTTGTTAAGTTACCCCTCGTATTCCTTACATTTTTAAAAATTTTTAAGTTGCCCCTCGTATTCCTTACATTTTTAAAAATTGTTAAGTTACCCCTTGCATTCCTTACATTTTTAAAATTTGTTAAGTTACCCCTCGTATTCCTTACATTTTTAAAATTGTTAAGTTACCCCTTGCATTCCTTACATTTTTAAACTTTGTTAAGTTACCCCTTGCATTCCTTACATTTTTAAAATTTGTTAAGTTACCCCTTGCATTCCTTACATTTTTAAAATTTGTTAAGTTACCCCTCGTATTCCTTACATTTTTAAAATTGTTAAGTTACCCCTTATATTCGTTACATTTTTAAAATTTGTTAAGTTACCCCTCGTATTCCTTACATTTTTAAAATTTGTTAAGTTGCCCCTCGTATTCCTTACATTTTTAAAAATTGTTAAGTTACCCCTCGTATTCCTTACATTTTTAAAATTTGTTAAGTTACCCCTTGCATTCCTTACATTTTTAAAATTTGTTAAGTTACCCCTCGTATTCCTTACATTTTTAAAATTGTTAAGTTACCCCTTGCATTCCTTACATTTTTAAAATTTGTTAAGTTACCCCTTGCATTCCTTACATTTTTAAAATTTGTTAAGTTACCCCTTGCATTCCTTACATTTTTAAAATTTGTTAAGTTTCCCCTTGCATTCCTTACATTTTTAAAATTTGTTAAGTTACCCCTCGTGCATTTTTAAAAATTGTTAAGTTACCCCTTACATTTTTAAAATTTGTTAAGTTACCCCTTGCATTCCTTACATTTTTAAAATTTGTTAAGTTACCCCTCGTATTCCTTACATTTTTAAAATTGTTAAGTTACCCCTTGCATTCCTTACATTTTTAAAATTTGTTAAGTTACCCCTCGTTTTCCTTACATTTTTAAAATTGTTAAGTTACCCCTTGCGTTCGTTACATTTTTAAAATTTGTTAAGTTACCCCTCGTATTCCTTACATTTTTAAAATTGTTAAGTTACCCCTTGCATTTCTTACATTTTTAAAATTTGTTAAGTTGCCCCTCGTATTCCTTACATTTTTAAAAATTGTTAAGTTACCCCTCGTATTCCTTGCATTTTTATAATTTGTTAAGTTACCCCTTGCATTCTTTACATTTTTAAAATTTGTTAAGTTACCCCTTGCATTCCTTACATTTTTAAAATTTGTTAAGTTACCCCTTGCATTCCTTACATTTTTAAAATTTGTTAAGTTACCCCTTGCATTCCTTACATTTTTAAAATTTGTTAAGTTACCCCTTGCATTCCTTACATTTTTAAAATTTGTTAAGTTACCCCTTGCATTCCTTACATTTTTAAAATTTGTTAAGTTACCCCTTGCAATCCTTACATTTTTTAAATTTGTTAAGTTACCCCTTGCAATCCTTACATTTTTAAAATTTGTTAAGTTTCCCCTCTTATTCCTTACATTTTTTAAATTTGTTAAGTTACCCCTCATATTCCTTACATTTTTTTTTTCTGTTAATTGTTAACTTCGCATTCCTTACATTTTTTTTTTAAATTGTTTACTCCGCAGGGGCCAGACAGGGGCCAGACAGGGGCCAGACAGGGGCCAGACAGGGGCCAGACAGGGGCCAGACAGGGGCCAGACAGGGACCAGACAGGGGCCAGACAGGGGCCAGACAGGGGCCAGACAGGGGCCAGACAGGGGCCAGACAGGGGCCAGACAGGGGCCAGACAGGGGCCAGACAGGGGCCAGGCAGGGTCCAGACATGGGCCAGACAGGGGCCAGACAGGGACCAGACAGGGGCCAGGCAGGGTCCAGACATGGGCCAGACAGGGGCCAGACAGGGGCCAGACAGGGGCCAGACAGGGGCCAGACAGGGGCCAGACAGGGGCCAGACAGGGGCCAGACAGGGGCCAGACAGGGGCCAGACAGGGTCCAGACATGGGCCAGACAGGGGCCAGACAGGGGCCAGACAGGGGCCAGACAGGGGCCAGACATGGGCCAGACAGGGGCCAGACAGGGGCCAGACAGGGGCCAGACAGGGGCCAGACAGGGGCCAGACAGGGGCCAGACAGGGGCCAGACATGGGCCAGACAGGGACCAGACAGGGGCCAGACAGGGGCCAGACAGGGGCCAGACAGGGACCAGACAGGGGCCAGGCAGGGTCCAGACATGGGCCAGACAGGGGCCAGACAGGGGCCAGACAGGGGCCAGACAGGGGCCAGACAGGGGCCAGACATGGGCCAGACAGGGGCCAGACAGGGGCCAGACAGGGGCCAGACAGGGTCCAGACATGGGCCAGACAGGGGCCAGCACGGGGCCAGACAGGGGCCAGGCAGGGGCCAGACAGGGGCCAGACAGGGGCCAGACAGGGGCCAGACAGGGGCCAGACAGGGGCCAGACAGGGGCCAGACAGGGGGGGATCTACTATGAGACTGATGAAGTTGAAACTTCAGCGCCACTAATCCTGAATGGGGCCCAGAAACAACTTCAGTCCTCATTCTTTGAAAATTCGACGTCTACTGTATAACAAAGGTTTTTCAATAATAATACAGTGAAATTCAATACAAAATAAGAGTTAAACTAAAAATTAGGTGACCCCATAACTATTCAGTCTTCAGGGACCCAGAAATTAGGTGACGTATTAACAATTCACTCTTCAAGGACCCAGAAATTAGGTGACCTAATAACAATTCATTCTTCAGGGACCCAGAAATTAAGTGACCTAATAACATTTCAGACTTCAGGGACCCAGAAATTAGGTGACCCCATAACAATTCAGTCTTCAGGAACCCAGAAATTAGGTGACCTAATGACAATTCACTCTTCAGGGACCCAGAAATTAGGTGACCTAATAACAATTCAGTCTTCAGGGACCCAGAAATTAGGTGACCTAATAACAATTCACTCTTCAGGGATCCAGAAATTAGGTGACCCCATGACAATTCAGTCTTCAGGGACCCGAAATTAGGTGACCCCATAACAATTCAGTCTTCAGGGACCCAAAAATATAGGTCCGTCAATGGCCCTTGGAGGCCATAAGGCCATCTGGGGAGGGAAAGACAATCAGGAAAACTTACGAAATAAGTTTTGGGACAGCGTCCGTTGCTTGAGCGTCGCTGTTGGAGCGGCTGGAGCGGCTGGAGCGGCTGGAGCGGCTGGCGACGTGGTTGTGTGTACCAGAGGCTGGGGCGCTGGACCGGTCCGTGATCTGAGTGTGATGGACCGGTACAAACCATTGTTCTTGTTCCTGGGGGGATATTTACACGCATTTTTTGGTTGATGTAAATTTCAGGACATTAGTACGTACGGGTGTTTCAGTTGCATATACAGAGGGAGGTATATATCTCAGTATATATGAGCTGAGATGTGTGTCTTGCTGCTTATATATACATAACGATGTATGTATTTCTCAGTGTATAGAGAGGGGTGTGTAACACACACACACACACACACACACACACACAGTGAAGGTCCTAGTAACATTCAGTGAAGAGGAGGGGACAGGAGCTGAGTCTCGACCCCTGCAACTACAATTAGGTGAGTATAAATAGGTGAGTACACACACACACACACACACACACACACACACACACACACACACACACACACACACACACACACACACAAACACACACACACACACACACACACACACACACTATGTGCCACATACCACAATCTTCAACACATCCCTGGAAACTGGGCAACTACCCGAGGTATGGAAGACGGCAAATGTAGTTCCCATTTTTAAAAAAGGAGGCAGAAAAGAGGAGCTAAACTATAGACCTGTGTTACTGACGTGTATAGTATGCAAAGTTATGGAGAAGATTATCAGGAGGAGAGTGGTGGAGCACCTGGAACAGAACAAGTGTATAAACGCCAACCAGCACGGATTCATGAAAGGCAAATCCTGTGTCACAAACCTTCTGGAGTTTTATAACAAAGTAACAGAAGTAAGACACGAGAGAGAGGGGCGGGTTGATTGCATCTTCTTGGACTGCAAGAAGGCCTTTGACACAGTTCCTCACAAGAGATTAGTGCAGAAGCTAGAGGATCAGGCGTATATAACGGTAAGGGCACTGCAATGGATCAGAGAATACCTAACAAGGAGGCAACAACTAGTCATGGTACGTAATGAGGTATCACAGTGGGCACCTGTGGCGAGCGGAGTCCCACAGGGGTCGGTCCTAGAACCAGTGCTATTTTTGGTATATGTGAACGACATGATGGAAGGGTTAGACTCAGACGATGTGAAGTTAATGAGGAGAGTTAAATCAGATGAGGATCAGGCAGAACTTCAAAGAGACCTGGAAAGACTGGACACCTGGTCCAGCAACTGGCTTCTCGAATTTAACCCCGCCAAATGCAAAGTCATGAAGATAGGGGAAGGGCACAGAAGACTGCAGACGGAGTATAGGTTAGGTGGCCAAAGACTGCAAACCTCGCTCAAGGAGAAAGATCTTGAGGTGAGTATAACACCGAGCATGTCTCCGGAAGCACACATCAACCAGATAACTGCTGCAGCATATGGGCGCCTGGCAAACCTGAGATTAGTGTTCCAATACCTTAGTAAGGAATCTTTCAAGACACTGTACACCGTGTACGTCAGGCCCATACTGGAGTATGCAGCACCTGTTTGGAACCCGCTCTTGATCAAGCACGTCAAGAAATTAGAGAAAGTGCAAAGGTTTGCGACAAGGTTAGTTCCAGAGCTAGGGGAAATGTCCTATGAAGAAAGGTTAAGGGAAATCGGCCTGACGACACTGGAGGACAGGAGGGTTAGGGGAGACATGATAACAACATATAAAATACTGCGCGGAATAGACAAGGTGGACAAAGACAGGATGTTCCAGAGATGGGACACAGAAACAAGAGGTCACAATTGGAAGTTGAAGACTCAGATGAATCAAAGGGATGTTAGGAAGTATTTCTTCAGTCATAGAGTTGTCAGGCCGTGGAATAGCCTAGAAAGTGACGTAGTGGAGGCGGGAACCATACATAGTTTTAAGGCGAGGTATGATAGAGCTCATGGGGCAGGGAGAGAGAGGACCTAATAGCAATCAGCGAAGAGGCGGGGCCAGGTGCTATGACTCGACCCCTGCAACCACAAATAGTTGACAACAAATAGGTGAGTACACACACACACACACACACACACACACACACACACACACACACACACACACACACATACGATAAAGCTCTTGGAGCAGGGAGAGACCAGCGAAGGGGCGGTACCAGGAGCTGTGAATCGACCCCTGCAACCACAAATAGGTGAGTACACACACACAAAGATAGCAGCAGAGACAAGAGACGCAGACACAACGAAATGGCACAAGAAAGGAGAAAAAAAACAATAACACCAGGTGGTGAAAATAGAGTAGTGTCCCTCTCTTGCAGGAGACGCCTTGTCAAGGCTCTTGATCCAAGGATTTCCTAGCATCAAACCTGATTATCCATTCCCAAGGCCATGAATGACTTTCCCGTGAATACAACAACAACAACAACATCAACAACAATAATAATAATAATAATAATAATAATAATAATAATAATAATAATAATAATAATAATAATAATAATAATAATAATAATAATAATAATAATAATAATAATAATAACAGTACATACTATAATTATTATTGATATTATTAATATTATTATTAGTGATGTGTATTCCCTATCACACTGACCTTGATAAAACACGTCTGTACTGATAAATAAACAAGGTCGGTATCCCTCTGCTAAGACTATCCAGGGTGATATCCTTCAGGAATAGCTATCTAGGGTGACTTCCCTCAGGAATGACTATGCAGGGTGGTATCCCTCAGGAAAGACTATCCAGAGTGGTATCCCTCAGGAATGACTATCCAGGGTGGTATCCTCAGGGTAGACTATCCAGGGTGATATCCCTGAGAAAAGACTATCCAGGGTGGTATCCCTCAGAAAAGACTATCCAGGGTGGTATCCCTTCAGGAAAGACTATCCAGGGTGGTATCCCTCAGAAAAGATTATCCAGGGTGGTATCCCTCAGGAAAGACTATCCAGAGTGGTATCTATTGCGACCCCTGAATGGGTCACAATGTGTATAATGTATATTACCTGTTCTTATAATTTTATATTGCTTATATTTGCGATATTAGCTAAATCGTAAATATATTGCTTTATATTATTATTTGACTTAGTTATATTATTAGGTAGGAAGTACCATTTATATATTATTCAGTGCTCATAGTTCGAGTGTTAAGTAGCTGACAGCATTGTCAAACTACTGTATTATTGCTCCTCTCGTTTCGCTGCCGGCTTCTCTGTAGTTGCTGGGCAGCAGCAGTCCATGGAGAGTCACGTGATCAGGGTGGGTGATCACACCTCACCAGGAGTGAGAGTCTGCCTGGCCTGTGCTCGCTCTTGTCTGTTTGACGTTGCTTCTAACAAAACGGTCTCTCAGGCTCTCCATTGCTAGCCCTTGTTGGAAGATCGTCTCCATCGTTTTCTTGTTGTTGGTTCTGTGTAACTCTGTTCACAGAACATAGTCTAGACTTAGCGATTTTCGACGTTGTACTGAGGTTGTGTGTCGCATAGACACTCTGAGAAACTCAGGTCCTGAGCTGTAGCTTCTGACCTAATTTGTATTGGTATCTGTGTATTATCACAGTCGGGGATTTTCTAATGCTGAACTTAGATTCAGTAGTATGGGAGTTTTGTGACTTTTGTGAAGGATCTGCAGATGGTCCCTACTTAGTGTCGTTATATTATCTCCTTGTTCCTGATTCTGTGTCGCTGTTACTTGTTATATTGCTGTTCGGCTTAACAGTCATTTTATTGTTCAAGCAAGCTGTTCTGATTGCCAGGTTGGACAAGAAGTTAGTTTATGTGAGGACTTTTAGTCAGTCACTGGTTTAGTCTAGTCGAGTCTTGAGACATAGCGAACTACTTAGAGCACATACACACAAACTTACTTGTACATAAATAACAAAAGGCACAATACCCTGACTGGAACGATACACAAATAACCCGCACATAAAAGAGAGAAGCTTACGACGACGTTTCGCTCCGACTTGGACCATTTACAAAGTCAATGTTGTGTTACTTGTATATATTTGTATTACGTTATTAAATGCTAACAATGTACCAGACGGTACTTAAAAGTCATAAAGACGTGATATGAACCTTCAGCACAATACTACTGTACACCAGAGAAGTGTAGCAACTTATGTCCTATATTATATTCAATTGATTACTTTAATTTCCTTTGATATTTTACGCCTAGACAACTTTGTTGTTATTAATAAGCTTATTAAATTTTAATTTCTTTAGTTAGTAGCCTACCAGTTGTAATCCTGAAGCACTGTTGAATCTTACTAAATTCTAATGGATAATTGGACCAGGATACTGACTACTTGTTACAAGAACCCAGTAACAGGCTGGATGCTAGAAGGGCAGTCCTTTCTAGTATTCACAGGAGGTCTCTATCATTAGTAGAAATCGCTTTTTTTGTAACAGTATCCCTCAGGTAAGACTGTCCAGGGTGGTATCCCTCAGCTAAGACAGTACGATATTTGACCTCAACCACCTGCTATCTGTTAAGTAATCAATCAGGGGCCATCAATGTCATTAGCAGTCACGCGAGGCGCTAAACCCCGTCGTTTCAGCGGGGAAATGAGCCCTGCAGGCTCGACCCACCGTCCGCCAAGCAGCAAAGGTCAAATGTCATCCCCCCACTAACCTTAAGGTCAACAGCTGCTGTGATGGTGCTCACCGGTGGCCTTGGAATCGCCTCGTTCTGCAAAGTACAGGTTAATTAGCGATAATTAGAAGCAGTTAGAGGTGATTAGAGATAGTTACTGGCGATTAGAAGTGATTAAAAGATAGAGGTGATTAGAAGCAGCTAAAGGCAGTTAGAGGTTATTTAAGGTAGTTAGAGGTGATTAGAGGTAGCTACAGGTGATTAGAAGTGATTAAAAGGTAGTTAGAAGTGAGTAAAAGCAGTTAGAGATATTTAGAGAGTATTAACAGGTGATTAGAAGTGAATGAAGATAGTTAAATGTAGTAAGGATGAACAGATGTAATAAAAGGTAGTTAGACGTGGTGATTAGAGGTAATTTAAGGTAGTTAGACGTGGTTAGAGGTAGTTACAGGTGATTAGAGGTAATTTAAGGTAGTTAGACGTGGTTAGAGGTAGTTACAGGTGATTAGAGGTAATTTAAGGTAGTTAGACGTGGTTAGAGGTAGTTACAGGTGATTAGAGGTAATTTAAGGTAGTTAGACGTGGTTAGAGGTAGTTACAGGTGATTAGAGGTAATTTAAGGTAGTTAGACGTGGTTAGAGGTAGTTACAGGTGATTAAAGGTAATTTAAGGTAGTTAGACGTGGTTAGAGGTAGTTACAGATGATTAAAGGTAATTTAAGGTAGTTAGACGTGGTTAGAGGTAGTTACAGGTGATTAAAGGTAATTTAAGGTAGTTAGATGATCAGAAGTAATAAAAGGTAGTTAGACGTGGTGATTAGATGTAATTTAAGGTAGTTAGACGTGGTTAGAGGTAGTTACAGGTGATTAAAGGTAATTTAAGGTAGTTAGATGATCAGAAGTAATAAAAGGTAGTTAGAAGTGGTGATTAGAGGTAATATAAGGTAGTTAGACGTGGTTAGAGGTAGTTACAGGTGATTAGACACACCAAAACACTATCTTATACTACTGTTCCGACAGAGATGAAGGACTCTTGATCCGAGGAACTGGAGGTACCATCCCCTTCCCTGAATTTATTATTATTATTAAAGTTTCGCGGGTATTCTCCCGGCCCGGGCCTTTTCCAAGTGGTGGCCCGGCCTTGGCTCCCTCTTTAGGGAGTGTCTGAGACCTAAGTCTCCCATGGGAGGAGGCACAAGTACCTCCTCATCTTTGGGACCAACTGTCCCTAGGCCTAGCCACAAGCTAGGCCTCTCTGGTCTGCCATCCCCGCCACAAGGGAGCAAATGGGAATGACAGTCTTATGAGCTAAAGGCTCAGGCTCAGGCACCTACCCTACCCTAGAAGGGCTGGGCATGGTGTCGATCCTTCCCTGAATTAAACCTGACTACCTCCTATCCTCAGGATCTGTGTGCCCCTACGGATTTAGCGTTTCCATGTAAATAATAATAATAATAGAGATAATAATAATAGTAATAATAACAATAAATGATAATTATATTTAATATTAATAAAAGTAATAATAATTATAATAATAATAATAATAATAATAATAATAATAATAATAATAATAATAATTCGTGAGCAATAATTAGAATGCACCGGGATCTTAATTAAACTGACTAATAACCTAATAACCAGGTCTAAGTTCATCTGTTGTCATCCCATATTACGTAAGATCCATCGCGATTCTTATCAGGCAGTGTTATCACTACTTTGATAACAATAATCTCAGCAACGTTTGGAAATTGAAAGATGGCGGGTGTATTTTTTTGTGGGACATGAGAAGAAAGTTCTGAATTATAATTGTTAGACTAGGTTAGGGTTGGTTTTATTATGTTAGGGTTGATTAGGTCAGGTTAGGTTAGGTTAGGTTAGGTTAGGTTATGTTAGCTTAGGTTAGGTTAGGTCAGGTTAGGTTAGGTTAGGTTAGGTTAGGTTAGGTTAGGTTAGGTTAGGTCAGGTTAGGTTAGGTTAGGTTAGGTTAGGTTAGGTTAGGTTAGGTTAGGTCAGGTTAGGTCAGGTTAGGTTAGGTTAGGTTAGGTTAGGTTAGGTTAGGTTAGGTTAGGTTAGGTCAGGTTAGGTCAGGTTAGGTCAGGTTAGGTTAGGTTTGTCAAGAAACAGGACGAGTGTTTCCTGACTCAAGTCTTAGTCATATGACGACGCACATCTGGAGCTTTTAGTCATCTGACCGAGGCCTTCCACTGGCTTACCACTCCACCACTTTAAAAATTATGGTTATGATTATCAACATTTTTGCTGATAACACAAAAGAATGTGGGAGCCAGTATATATAGGCGAGAGAGGGAGAGGGACGGGACCACGAGAGGAAGAACAAGTAGTGATAGTGGTAAGTAATAGTAGACTTAATACTCATAACGTAAATAACCAGCACATACCTAGAGAGGATTTCGAGGGGTCAACGCCCCCTCGGCCTTGTTTGTGACCAGGTTTCATGGTGGATAGTATACGCACAGAACTGCATACTAAGTCATAGGAAAATGGAACTTATAACCGCGTTTCTGTTCGACTTGGACCATTAGGGGGGGACTAAAACGTTGTTCGTCAATTTCATTCTGCTATGTGCAGGTTATTTGTGTATTGTTTTACGTTATCTTAATAAATTAGTCGCTGGGTTTCCACCAAATGGTTATCAACAAATTTTTCGATCTGCGTTATTTAGACTAATTTAAATTGTCGTCTGGCAATATAATATGAATCGCTTTTTATAATATTCAACAGGATCAAGTCCTGGCAGGGGTTTTAATACTAAATAATTCTTTGTAACAAGTCCATGGTGCAAATATCTGCTGACTGTCATAATGTCACCTGCCTGAGATGTTTGCCAGCATACACAATGTTACATATATATTTTAACTTTTGCTGGTGGTGGAGGGGTAAGCCAGTGGAAGGCGTCGGTCAGATGACCCAAAACTCTAGTGGTGGGTCATTATATGTCTAAGACCAGCGTCAGAAAACACTTGTCCTGTTTCCTGACCAATCTTAACCTAACGTACAGTGTGGGATACTCGCCTTGTCTTCCATGGTCGTGTAAGAGTCGACTCTTCGTTTCTGTTATATACACATGTAACCATGTAAATTTTTGTTTCCTTGACAGGTTAAGGGAACCTCCGTAGCAAAAATATAATTATCTTCCTGCCTTTTGTTCTTAGAATTTACAAAATATAGAGGAACACCACTCGAAGCCTACTAGTATATAATGTCCTGCGTCTACCAAGTTACTGGCTTCATTTTCCATTCTTTTGGGTTACAGCATTTCATAATTGTTTATAAGTTAGAGCGAATATTTACTCAATGGTCATTAATTAAGCTTATTACTGTTAAGTATGGTATCTGTGCGAGTGACTCACTTGAACGATTTGACTAGTGTGTGCCTGGTCTGGTATCATGGTAAGCTGCGACCCAAGTTCAGTACAGGAGGCTACCGAGGAGGCTTAATGTAACATTCATGAACCTGCTGCCTCTGCTCACTAAGCATTAAGTAGGTACCTGGGTTACAAGCCACATTAACTGGGTTACAAGCCACATTAACTGGGTTACAAGCAACAGTAACTGGGTTTTTCCAGGTTACTAACCCTCCGGGTTAATATTCATAATAAGTCTCCTTTTTCTTCGACCTGTATAAGTCGTGTAACTTAGTAAATATTAATGATTCATTGAGATTTCAAAAATATCTTACCAGTTAATGGAAAACAACACTAATATCAATATATTTTAAATATTTTCGGAGAGAAACAAATATATTCCAAGTCTTCTGTTTCCACCTACATTTATATTTTTTACATTGTAGTATATATTTTTTCTTATATTTAATGGAATATTAAGCCTGACATTGTATCTGGTAGTAGAGAAGCATGGTAAACTCAGCTAAAATATTTTAATTTTTTTTTTCACGATTCGTGATAAAGTTTTGAGAATGCATCACTTAGCGCTTTACACTGCAGGACCTCCGGCATCAGCATCCTCTGCGATCTCCAGCAGAAACACTGATTATCTTTGGGATAAACTACCATGTAGTGATTCTTTGTGGGGCAGGTCAGCGGATGCTGAACCAGCGACGGGTCATCTTGAGGTTATAATTCGTGTCAGGAGTCACTGTTGTTTCCTGGTGAATAAAACACCACTGGTCCAGCTCCTCAGGTGTGTGTTCTTTGATCCTTCCAACACACTGGTCCAATTCAAGCACTAGTAACTCTGGTACATGTATGTATAGCCACTAACAGTCAGTGTAAGGGTCATCTTGGCTGGAGGAGAACTGATGTGCGTCTTCCTACACTGGTAGATCAGTGACTTATGTACACTACTGAAACTACATGTGCTATCTCCCACACACTCACAAACACATACATACACTCACACTCACACTCACAGATAGACAAATAAGATAGTTCAGATAAGATTCTCCTGTTTGCGGTGTGTTTTCATGTTATTGACTATAATTATCAATATTTTTTACAGGCAAATAAAAGCTTATGTAGAAATTTTGGTCATGTTATAACCCACGCAGTGGAATTTTTGGTCATGTGGCCGACACCTTTCCCTGGCTAACTGGTCTACCTTGTAAAAATATTAATATTTCATCAGTAGATGTGATGGTGGATTTCTCACACTGTATATAAAGTAGTGTCTCCACACAGTAGAATGGTTGGTTATTGGAGTTTAAAGACCATCATCCACACGAGGGTCATTAAGGCTGCATCTGAAACTGACTTTGGAAGAAAGTTGGATTTTTATATAAACACGCTGAGGACAACAGTGTAGTTGTTCAGATATTAACTACAAGATTCATGAAATCGTAATAACAAAGATTGCAACCAAACCACGCAACGTGGTTTACTTGCAGTCATTACCAAACGTGATTTACTAATCGTTATCAAACACACTGACATAATACAGCTTAATATCTTTGCTGTACACCCCCATACCCATCCTGTGTGGGGTAGTTAGAATAACACACCAGCCTGTGTATTTAAGAGCACACTAGCCATGAGTTTAAACCACACCCGTTCCCTGGTGTATGTTAACTACAGGCTAATATTAATAATCTTTATTTCTACAAGTACATGATACAACTTATACAGACCAAAGTTCCTGGTTATGTAGAGTATTTCCCGCAACTTAAGTTAATAATATGATTAATAACTATAACCAAGTAGACAAAAGAAAATTAACGTCGATAAATCTATTCGACTTAAATTTCAGTAGCTCGGTTGTTAGCGTACTTAGCTCACTGAGACCCGTGGTTCGATCCCCATTACGGCTTTTTAAGACACCTTCTGTCCATGTTCGGTTAGGTTAGGTAAGTCAGGAAACAGGACGAGTGTTTCCTGACGCGGGTCTTGGTCAGATGATGACCCACCATTGAAGCTCTTGGTCATCTGACCGAGGCCTTCCACTGGCTTTCCAGTCCACCCCTTTAAAAATTATGATCATAGTTATAACTATTTTGTTGTTGTTGTTGTTGTAGTTATTATTATTATTATTATTATTATTATTATTATTATTATTATTATTATTATTATTATTATTATTATTATTATTACGCATTATTATTATTATTAATTATACAGTCAACTTAATAATCAGTTTTACAGGTATAAATTGATATCATAAATATACAGGAACCTCATGTTCTTAAACCATCGGTCCAGGAGCTAGATGGGGATGTGAGACGGTGGGTAATGAAGGAGCAACACTGGGACCCCAGTGTCTCTAAAGCCACACACGTCTGCATGATACATCAACATCAGTGAGTTGCATTCTGAGTTGTACGTATTTAGTGTTCTAGTGCGGCTAGAAACATAATTCCAGTTTGTGTTCTTGTGGAAAATTACATCTACCTGGATGAATCTCATTAGATACATACCAGTAAATGGTAACAAAGATAATTATTGTTTATCAAAGTTACGTAGACAAGTAGGAATTTTGGGACACCTAGGTCACAAAAAATGTCCCTCTTCGATACCTACAACTTTCATATCCACAAGGTGCTCTAGACCTATATTAATTGTAAATGAAATATACATTACCAGGAATTATGGTAAAATTTAATATAAACATGTAGACTGTATATTAAAATTAATAAATGATTACATATACCCATTTATATAACAGAAGGAGAATTTATAATCATAAGTCTCACTAATTAGTCTGGAGATCACTGTGTGTCATTTACAGAACCCCCCCCCTGTCTAAATTTATGAAGAAATTACTGGTCAGAATTCTAAACATAAACATAGACATCTTATCTGGGGTTCCTGGAGCTGTCCTGTCCATCTGCTTAATGCTCATGTTATGCAGGACTGCAAATCCAACAATTTCGGCTCCTATTTGAGAAGTTTTAAGCCCAATATTACGCCTAGAGAGACGAAAATTATGCACATTACACTAACGTGCTTGTATCACATTCAAAAACAATGGCGTCTCTGCCCTGCTCGTCAGCGCAGGCGCAGAGCTTCCCTGTTGGTTCACCTCTTTAAAATACACACAACAGAACAATAGTAATGTATTAATCAGGTTTATTTACACAGCATAATTTTTGGGAAATTATAATTATATAATTTCCTCACTAACAGAACACAGAGAGTAGTCGTCAACAGAGTAAAGTCCGAGGCAGCTACGGTGAAAAGCTCTGTTCCACAAGGCACAGTACTCGCTCCCATCTTGTTCCTCATCCTTATATCCGACATAGACAAGGATGTCAGCCACAGCACCGTGTCTTCCTTTGCAGATGACACCCGAATCTGCATGACAGTGTCTTCCATTGCAGACACTGCAAAGCTCCAGGCAGACATCAACCAAATCTTTCAGTGGGCTGCAGAAAACAATATGAAGTTCAACGATGAGAAATTTCAATTACTCAGATATGGTAAACATGAGGAAATTAAATCTTCATCAAAGTACAAAACAAATTCTGGCCACAAAATAGAGCGAAACACCAACGTCAAAGACCTGGGAGTGATCATGTCGGAGGATCTCACCTTCAAGGACCATAACATTGTATCAATCGCATCTGCTAGAAAAATGACAGGATGGATAATGAGAACCTTCAAAACTAGGGAGGCCAAGCCCATGATGACACTCTTCAGGTCACTTGTTCTATCTAGGCTGGAATATTGCTGCACACTAACAGCACCTTTCAAGGCAGGTGAAATTGCCGACCTAGAAAATGTACAGAGAACTTTCACGGCGCGCATAACGGAGATAAAACACCTCAATTATTGGGAGCGCTTGAGGTTCCTAAACCTGTATTCCCTGGAACGCAGGAGGGAGAGATACATGATTATATACACCTGGAAAATCCTAGAGGGACTAGTACCGAACTTGCACACGAAAATCACCCACTACGAAAGCAAAAGACTTGGCAGACGATGCACCATCCCCCCAATGAAAAGCAGGGGTGTCACTAGCACGTTAAGAGACCATACAATAAGTGTCAGGGGCCCGAGACTGTTCAACTGCCTCCCAGCACACATAAGGGGGATTACCAACAGACCCCTGGCAGTCTTCAAGCTGGCACTGGACAAGCACCTAAAGTCAGTTCCGGATCAGCCGGGCTGTGGCTCGTATGTTGGTTTGCGTGCAGCCAGCAGCAACAGCCTGGTTGATCAGGCTCTGATCCACCAGGAGGCCTGGTCTCAGACCGGGCCGCGGGGGCGTTGACCCCCGGAACTCTCTCCAGGTAAACTCCAGGTAAACTCCAGTTCTTATGAAAAATCCTCCACAAAGATTTTGTTGGGATTTTTAACTGCAGAGGGTTACTCACCTAGGATAACCAAAGAAAGACAGTGCGTCATCGAGGACTGTCTGTCTTATTTCCATTGTGGTCCTTCAATGTCCCCCAGGATGCCACCCACACCAGTCCACTAACATCCAGGTACCTACTTGCTTGCTAGGTGAACGGGGACAACAGGTGTAAGGAAACCAACCCAATGTTTCCACCTTTGCTGGCTATCGAACTACGGACACTAAGCGTATGAAGCGAGAGCATTGCCTACCAGGCAAACAAACTAAGAGGTTAAGTTAGGTAAGGTTTGTCAGGAAACAGGACAAGTGTTTCCTGACGCTGGTCTTAGTCATATGATGACCTACTAATAACATTAATTATTATTATCTAAACACAGTCATTGATCATTTATTAAATCAATTAAATCATACATACAAGCTTGGAATATCAAGCCTTTGTGAACTGTATGTAAGTCTGGCTTCAAGACCGAAACTTAGCTGACTAATATTGCCAGCAGTTTGATGAGGAGGATGAGTTATAAGGGAACCTTAAATACCAGAATATATTCAGAAAAGTTTGTTCATGTAGTTACAGTGAAAAAAAAATATATATATATATATATATATATATATATTATTTTTTATTATCACACCGGCCGATTCCCACCAAGGCAGGGTGGCCCGAAAAAGAAAAACTTTCACCATCATTCACTCCATCACTGTCTTGCCAGAAGGGTGCTTTACACTACAGTTTTTAAACTGCAACATTAACACCCCTCCTTCAGAGTGCAGGCACTGTACTTCCCATCTCCAGGACTCAAGTCCGGCCTGCCGGTTTCCCTGAATCCCTTCATAAATGTTACTTTGCTCACACTCCAACAGCACGTCAAGTATTAAAAACCATTTGTCTCCATTCACTCCTATCAAACACGCTCACGCATGCCTGCTGGAAGTCCAAGCCCCTCGCACACAAAACCTCCTTTACCCCCTCCCTCCAACCCTTCCTAGGCCGACCCCTACCCCGCCTTCCTTCCACTACAGACTGATACACTCTTGAAGTCATTCTGTTTCGCTCCATTCTCTCTACATGTCCGAACCACCTCAACAACCCTTCCTCAGCCCTCTGGACAACAGTTTTGGTAATCCCGCACCTCCTCCTAACTTCCAAACTACGAATTCTCTGCATTATATTCACACCACACATTGCCCTCAGACATGACATCTCCACTGCCTCCAGCCTTCTCCTCGCTGCAACATTCATCACCCACGCTTCACACCCATATAAGAGCGTTGGTAAAACTATACTCTCATACATTCCCCTCTTTGCCTCCAAGGACAAAGTTCTTTGTCTCCACAGACTCCTAAGTGCACCACTCACTCTTTTTCCCTCATCAATTCTATGATTCACCTCATCTTTCATAGACCCATCCGCTGACACGTCCACTCCCAAATATCTGAATACGTTCACCTCCTCCATACTCTCTCCCTCCAATCTGATATTCAATCTTTCATCACCTAATCTTTTTGTTATCCTCATAACCTTACTCTTTCCTGTATTCACCTTTAATTTTCTTCTTTTACACACCCTACCAAATTCATCCACCAATCTCTGCAACTTCTCTTCAGAATCTCCCAAGAGCACAGTGTCATCAGCAAAGAGCAGCTGTGACAACTCCCACTTTGTGTGTGATTCTTTATCTTTTAACTCCACGCCTCTTGCCAAGACCCTCGCATTTACTTCTCTTACAACCCCATCTATAAATATATTAAACAACCACGGTGACATCACACATCCTTGTCTAAGGCCTACTTTTACTGGGAAAAACTTTCCTTCTTTCCTACATACTCTAACTTGAGCCTCACTATCCTCGTAAAAACTCTTCACTGCTTTCAGTAACCTACCTCCTACACCATACACTTGCAACATCTGCCACATTGCCCCCCTATCCACCCTGTCATACGCCTTTTCCAAATCCATAAATGCCACAAAGACCTCTTTAGCCTTATCTAAATACTGTTCACTTATATGTTTCACTGTAAACACCTGGTCCACACACCCCCTACCTTTCCTAAAGCCTCCTTGTTCATCTGCTATCCTATTCTCCGTCTTACTCTTAATTCTTTCAATTATAACTCTACCATACACTTTACCAGGTACACTCAACAGACTTATCCCCCTATAATTTTTGCACTCTCTTTTATCCCCTTTGCCTTTATACAAAGGAACTATGCATGCTCTCTGCCAATCCCTAGGTACCTTACCCTCTTCCATACATTTATTAAATAATTGCACCAACCACTCCAAAACTATATCCCCACCTGCTTTTAACATTTCTATCTTTATCCCATCAATCCCGGCTGCCTTACCCCCTTTCATTTTACCTACTGCCTCACGAACTTCCCCCACACTCACAACTGGCTCTTCCTCACTCCTACAAGATGTTATTCCTCCTTGCCCTATACACGAAATCACAGCTTCCCTATCTTCATCAACATTTAACAATTCCTCAAAATATTCCTTCCATCTTCCCAATACCTCTAACTCTCCATTTAATAACTCTCCTCTCCTATTTTTAACTGACAAATCCATTTGTTCTCTAGGCTTTCTTAACTTGTTAATCTCACTCCAAAACTTTTTCTTATTTTCAACGAAATTTGTTGATAACATCTCACCCACTCTCTCATTTGCTCTCTTTTTACATTGCTTCACCACTCTCTTAACTTCTCTCTTTTTCTCCATATACTCTTCCCTCCTTGCATCACTTCTACTTTGTAAAAACTTCTCATATGCTAACTTTTTCTCCCTTACTACTCTCTTTACATCATCATTCCACCAATCGCTCCTCTTCCCTCCTGCACCCACTTTCCTGTAACCACAAACTTCTGCTGAACACTCTAACACTACATTTTTAAACCTACCCCATACCTCTTCGACCCCATTGCCTATGCTCTCATTAGCCCATCTATCCTCCAATAGCTGTTTATATCTTACCCTAACTGCCTCCTCTTTTAGTTTATAAACCTTCACCTCTCTCTTCCCTGATGCTTCTATTCTCCTTGTATCCCATCTACCTTTTACTCTCAGTGTAGCTACAACTAGAAAGTGATCTGATATATCTGTGGCCCCTCTATAAACATGTACATCCTGAAGTCTACTCAACAGTCTTTTATCTACCAATACATAATCCAACAAACTACTGTCATTTCGCCCTACATCATATCGTGTATACTTATTTATCCTCTTTTTCTTAAAATATGTATTACCTATAACTAAACCCCTTTCTATACAAAGTTCAATCAAAGGGCTCCCATTATCATTTACACCTGGCACCCCAAACTTACCTACCACACCCTCTCTAAAAGTTTCTCCTACTTTAGCATTCAAGTCCCCTACCACAATTACTCTCTCACTTGGTTCAAAGGCTCCTATACATTCACTTAACATCTCCCAAAATCTCTCTCTCTCCTCTGCATTCCTCTCTTCTCCAGGTGCATACACGCTTATTATGACCCACTTCTCGCATCCAACCTTTACTTTAATCCACATAATTCTTGAATTTACACATTCATATTCTCTTTTCTCCTTCCATAACTGATCATTTAACATTACTGCTACCCCTTCCTTTGCTCTAACTCTCTCAGATACTCCAGATTTAATCCCATTTATTTCCCCCCACTGAAACTCTCCTACCCCCTTCAGCTTTGTTTCGCTTAGGGCCAGGACATCCAACTTCTTTTCATTCATAACATCAGCAATCATCTGTTTCTTGTCATCTGCACTACATCCACGCACATTTAAGCAACCCAGTTTTATAAAGTTTTTCTTCTTCTCTTTTTTAGTAATTGTATACAGGAGAAGGGGTTACTAGCCCATTGCTCCCGGCATTTTAGTCGCCTCATACGACACGCATGGCTTACGGAGGAAAGATTCTTTTCCACTTCCCCATGGACAATAGAAGAAATAAAAAAGAACAAGAGCTATTTAGAAAAAGGAGAAAAACCTAGATGTATGTATATATATATATGCATGTGCGTGTCTGTGAAGTGTGACCAAAGTGTAAGTAGGAGTAGCAAGATATCCCTGTTATCTTAGCGTGTTTATGAGACAGAAAAAGAAACCAGCAATCCTACCATCATGCAAAACAGTTACAGGTTTTTGTTTCACAGTCATCTGGCAGGACGGTAGTACTTCCCTGGGTGGTTGCTGTCTACCAACCTACTACCTACTATATATATATATATATATATATATATATATTATATATGTATAAATATTATATATATATATATATATGTATATATATATATGTATATATATATATATATATGTATATATATATATATCTATCTCCCATGATAGCCCAGATACTGACACAAAGTGACTTACTCCCGCAGCTGGGTTGGTTGCGCACTCAGCTCACACACTGAGGTTCGTGGTTCGATCCCCGGTTCGGGTGCAAACAAAAGGACGTGTTTCCTTAATACACCTACTGTCCTTGTTCACCTACCAATAAGTAGATACCTGGGTATTAGGTGACTGGTGTGGGTGGCATCCAGGGGGAGAAGATTGAAAGATCACAATGGAAATAAAACAGTCCTCAATGACGTACTGATTTTCTTGGACTATAATTACGTGGAATGTTGCATAGCCTGCTGATGTAAATTACTTAAATGTTTAATTTGAATTTGGCGACAAATTTACCTCTACTGATAAAAGTATTTAATGGTATACTATTAAATCTAATATTTACTTTCCAATTTTGTGAAAATCGAAAGTCACAACAAATTTTATTATTTTTATACTATTTGCATAACGTATTCATATATTTTAAAATAAAAGGCTTTATATATTGGTTAAATTACTTATAACGACATAGCCCCCCCATCGACACCATGCCTAACCCTTCTAGGGTAGGGTAGGTGCCTGAGCCCGAGCCTTTAGCTCATAAGACTGTCATTCCCATTTGTTCCCTTGTGGCGGGAATGGCAGACCAGAGAGGCCTAGCTTGTGGCTAGGCCTGGGGACAGTTGGTCCCAAAGATGAGGGGGTACTTGTACCTCCTCCCATGGGAGACTTAGGTCTCAGACACTCCCTAAAGAGGGAGCCAAGGCCGGGCCACCACTTGGAAAAGGCCCGGGCCGGGAGAATACCGGCGAATCTTTAATAATAATAATAATAAACATAGCCCCCAAAAAACGGCCTGAGCTTGCTACCATCTGCAGCTCATAAGACTGCCATCCCCACGAGCCCCTTTGAGGCGGGGTAGATGGCAGACCAGAGGCCTAGCTTCTCCCTACGAGCCCCGTGAGGGCGGGGAATGTGGCTAGGCCTGGGGACACTTGGTCCCAAAGAAGAGGAGGTACTTGTACCTCCTCCCATGGCAGACTTGAGTCTCGAGACACTCCCCAGATAGGGAGCCAAGGCCGGGTCACCACTACTTGGAAAAGACCCGGGCCGGGAGAATACCGGCGGATCTTTAATAATAATAATAATAATAAGATATAGCCCCTTTGGGGCGGGGCAGATGGCAGACCAGAGGCCTAGCTTCTCCCTACGAGCTCCGTGAGGGCGGGGAATGTGGCTAGGCCTGGAGACAGTTGGTCCCAAAGATGAGGGGGTACTTGTGCCTCCTCCCATGGGAGACTTACGTCTCGATATACTCCCCAGATAGGGAGCCAAGGCCGGGTCACCACTACTTGGAAAAGACCCGGGCCGGGAGAATACCGGCGAATAAAAAAAAAAAAAAAAGACATAGCCCCGAGGAAGAGTGGCGGAGGAACGTCATAAGAGAGAGAGATCAGGAATTTCAATTCATAAGGATTATCGACTGGACGAAGATTGGAAAACAGTGTGTGTTGTGTTGTGTTCGCAAATCTGTGTTAGTTTACGCACAGATTAGCGTCATTCCTGGTGATCCTTGGACTGTGTTCAGTGCTTCAGAGTAGTGAGCCACGAGAGGGTGGCTACGGGCCCCGACTGGGGCTCTGAGCCTCACAGCTCTGCTCCCAGTGTGGGCGGCTGTGAGGTCACAGGCAGCAGCTCTGCTGCTGGCTCTGTCCCCACACCTACAGTCACCATGACAGATCCAGGAGAGCGGCCTAAACGTTCCTTCGAATGCGGGGACGAGTGGAGGACGACGTGGGGCAGGTGGGAGCCCCCACCAAGAAGGCCAAGGATGTAGTGGAGACTACTGTACCTACCAATCTGCCACTAGGTCCGTCGGCAGCCCCTACCCAAGAAGACTTGCACCCCCAGATGGCCATAGGGGTCGTGGAAGGAAGCCAGGAGGATGTAGCTCCTCAAGTGGCAAGGATGGAGCCATCCCAGGTCCCTACACCAGTTGTGTTGGCCTCCACAGTGGACGGGGACTGGCTGACTCCACGTGGAAGGAGGAGTTCCCGCTCAGCTCGGGCACAAGCAACCAGGGCCTTCAACAAATTCAAGGTTCCCAACTACGGGTTTGTAAGGTATCTGGAAGGACTCTCCCACCTCAAGTTCCGCTGCGAGTTCACTCTCAGGAACGAGGTTCTGGTCATTCCTCGGGACGAAGACTCTTACGAGGAGTTGAAGGGGCTGGTTGTGACCCATCCCAGCATGGTGGAATTGGTTGCTTCGGAGAAGGTGTACAAGGGGGTGCTTTTACACGTCCCTGTGCCCCTCCCACTGGACCCCATTTTGGAAGTGCCCAATATTGTCAAGGCGGAGCGACTCACTGCAACGGTGAACAAGGTGCCCACCCGCCAGGTGCTGATCCACGCACCTGGACCTTGGGGTCTGGGGAAGATTCAAGACCCGACCATACCTGTCAGGCCCAGTACAATGCTTCAACTGTCAGGGGTTCAATCATATTGCAGCCACCTGCCAGTGAGAGAAGAAGTGTGGTGTGTGCAGCAAGGCACACGACTCGAAGGACTGCATTGCCATCCTCAAACAGCCAACTGGCGAAGCCCTTTGGCAGGAGCCCAAGTGTGCCAACTGCTCAAAGAGGCACCATGCCTGGAACCGGAGCTGTCCTGTGATGGTGCAGCACTGGCAGCAGGTTCGTCATCGGAACGACCCGACAGCCCCGACGCCACCCAGCCTTGGAACTGCCCAGCAACAGTCAGCATGGGCTCCAATCACGGTTCCCCGAATACCGCAGGAGGGCAATACCAGCGAGTTCCCAGCACTGGGCTCCCAGCGGTGGCATCAGGGGGCAGACACTGGTTTGCAGCAGCGTGGTCAACTGCGGGGTCAGATGGCAAGGTGGCCAAGAAGACAGAATCATTGGGAAAAACAGCCACAGGCCAGGCACACTGCCCAGCAGGTCCCAGCTGGGCACCAACATTCCTTGCCATACCGCCAGCAGGCCTCTTCTCAAGGGCAGGTCCCTACTGTGAGCGGCCAGAGTCAGGCAGAGGTTCCCCGCCAGGGGACTTGGAAGTCCATGGCCACTCATGCAGGGCCCAGGGTGCACCCAGCTTATGCTGCTGCAGTGTCGACAGCCACCCAGACATACCCAGTGACCCAGCCCCGACTCGACGGGTCGTCCAGCTCAATGCCTGCAGAGGTAATGGTCGAATCCTTTCCGGATCGACTGAAGAAAACCATCGGGGTCATCTCAGCGCTCCTCTGTCGCCTGCTGCCGTCGGCAGAGGACAGGGGCGCCTGCAGGCAGCTCCTGTCATGGATGCTGGGCGTGGTCCTACTGGACAGGAAAGACTCAATGGAACTTCAAGCCATCATCCAGGAGTCCTTCCAGTCTGTGATGGAGGAGGCCCCGGAGTCGCCAACAACGGACGACGAGTCCCAGGCAGAGATGGAATCAGTGAGCCACCTCTGCGGCCCTTGAAGATCCTCCAGTGGAATATTTGTGGGCTGCAGCGGAAAATTCACTTAGTGATTGAAGCTGCAGTTCAGGATGAGGTTGATTTCTTCTTGTTTCAGGAGACACTCACTGATTTGTCACGTCAAATGCAGCCACGTATTCCGGGATTCTCTGCCTACTTTCAGCGCCTGGAAGGGACTGGCAGGGGCACGGCGATCTACGTCAGGACCACTATCCCTCATTCAATCTCCACTGACCCCAGCGACTGTGGGGAGGGCGTAGAGGTTCAGGCTGTCACCCTACACCTGGCGGATGGACCTCTCGTGGTTTACAATATTTACAGAAGCTCTCGGTACACCCTTGACATTTCAGAGGTGGCAGCACTCGCCCCACGAGAGCGTCTTGTTGTGGCTGGGGATGTCAATGCCCACCACCCAATACTTTCTTCTGTCTCTCCTATCAACGCAGCTGGGAGGCACCTTGCGGCTGTGCTGGAGGAGGTCCCTGAGATCGCCCTCCTCAATAATGGTGAGCCAACCCATCACTATGGTGGCCGCTTGGATGTTACACTCATCTCTAGGCGGTTGCTCTCGAGCGTGAGATGGGAGGTCCACCCCCGTCTCACCAGTGATCACTTTGCAGTGGTCACTACGCTGATGGTCCAGCGGTGCCCGCTCCCCACACCTACCCCCAGATGGAATCTAAAAAAAGCCGACTGGCAGTGCTTCCAGGAGGTCATTGAGCGCTGGTGGGCAGAGTCTCCTCTTCCAGAAGACCCAGATGAGGCGGCTCAAAGCTTGCAGGTGGCCTTCACATGTGCAGCTGAGGCAGCAATACCTAAGATTACAGGCGGAGGGTCATATAAACGTGACTGGTGGTTTTACAATGAGGACATCAGGGAACAGAACCACCGCATCAATGTTGTACGCAAGATGCACAGGCGTAATCCCACGGTTGAGTCCATGCGTCTGCTCAGGGAAGTGGTGCGGCATGCATGCCATGTCTCACACAGGGTCCGGCAGGCTAAATGGTTCGAGTGGTGTGCCTCCTTCAGCTACTCCTCCACCTTATCTGAGATTTGGACCAAGTTACGATTGGCCACTGGGCAGCATCGCATTGTGGCTCGGTTGCACCCAGACCCCGCAACTGAGGCAGAGCGTCTGGTGGACCTATTCACCTCCAGAGCGGTCATCGCTCAACTGCCTCAGGATCTCCAGGACCTCCAAGCCACCCTCCTTCCTAGAAGGGTGATGGTGATCCAAGCAGCATGCCAGGCTAAGGACGTCACGGATGAAGACTTCACCGACCAGGAGCTCCAGGCAGCCTTCACATCTCATCGAGACACTGCACCGGGGCATGATGGTATCACCTATGGCATGATCACTCGGTCTGGCCATTCTGGACATTCAGCTGTCCTGGGGGTCATCAACCAGACTTGGCGAGCTGGCAAACTCCCTGTCGTATGGAAGGAGGCTGACATCATACCGATTCCTAAGCCTGGGGATCCTGGCAGTGTGAGACCCATCTCCCTCACCAGTTGCATCTCGAAGGTGTCTGAAAGGATGGTGTTGGAGCGCCTGAGGTGGAAGCTTGGCCCTCCTCATAAACACCTCTATGGCTTCACCAGAGGAGTGGGCACTTTCGAAAGCCTTACCACTCTACTGACCGGCATTGGGTCAGACGCCCAAGCCCACATTGTTGTCTTTCTTGACCTCGAGAAAGCTTTTGAGCTAGCCAGTGCACCTGCCATCCTCTCACTCTTGGCCTGCAGGGGGATTAAAGGCAGGCTGCTTTCATGGCTTCGTTCCTATCTCCAGGACAGGCAGGCCTGGGTATGCTTCCAGGGGCATGCATCTTCTCTCAAGACCCTGGACAACGGCACTCCACAGGGCGGGGTGCTTAGTCCCACCCTGTTCAATGTACTGATGCACCAGCTGGTGCGCCTGCCTTTCTCCTGAGGCACCATCCTCCTCAGCTATGCCGATGACCTGGCACTTGTCGTACCTAGGAAGCGCCGGCTTTTGCAGCGTGCCCAGGAGGACCTCGATCTGCTGGCTTCCACCTGCCGTCACTTGGGACTCAAGATATCTGCAGCGAAATCCAAAGCCATGATCCTTCGCACCAAGGTGCCCAGTCAGAGGCTGCGGGTCCTGGGCATCGACCTGGAGTGGGTTCACAGTTATAGGTACCTTGGCATCCACATTGACAGGCACCTCACCTTCCAGAAACATGTGCGCCACATTAAAGAGAGGGCTCTGCAGAGGGCCAACCCTAGGGTTGGGGCCAGCCTCGAGGTCATGAGGTTGTTCTACATCCAGGCAATACGTTCCCTCGTTGACTATGGGGCACTTGCTCTGGTTCACGCCAGACCCACAAACATCAAATCCCTCTGTGTCATCCAGAACACAGCTGTACGGGCCATGCTGGGGGCTCCTAGGTGGGCCAATGCAGTGGCTCTGAACCTTGAGGTGAAGATACAGCCTCTTGAAGACAGGATCCAACTGGTAGTTGCCAGGAGGATTGCAAAGTATCTCCGACTCCCAGGGGCTGACAAACTGATGAGAGATTTACGGGTCCACCAGGGACAGGTCATTCCACTGCATCCCGGCCGCCGATGGATGTGGTCGGTAGCAGATGCCACACAGAAGCTCTTGCCCATGACATTGCTCCAGGCGGGAGGCTGCGACAGACTGGCAGCGAACTACACGGTGCCACCCCCTTGGGCACCAGAGCTGTTTGCGGTGAGCTGGACAACCCTACCAGACAGCAAGAGGCATTGCACCTGGGACATTCTGCACCACCTTGCCTCGGCTAGCATTGTGGGTGCGGAAGGCCCAGGGTGTGTGTCATATTACACTGATGGCTCCAGAGACCCAGTGGCAGGCCACACAGCTGCTGGGATGTTCCACAGCAATCTGACAGCAGGTTGGCGCCTCCCAGACCATTGCACCATCCTCCAGGCCGAACTCTTTGCCATCCAACAAGCTCTGCGGCATACTCTTGCAGACCATCAGCATCCCCCATCATCCACGTTGATTCCAAGGCAGCGATCCAAGCGCTTATGCACAGAGAGCCAAAGGACAACATACACTTAATCACATCCATCCGGGGTGACCTGCAGACTCTCATGGCCCAGGGTCGCAGGGCTACCATCAACTGGATCCCGAGCCATGTGGGTATCCCTGGCAATGATGCTGCAGATGAGGCTGGTAGGACTGCAACCCTCGAGGCACAGCCACGTGCTGCGATCTCCATCAGCCTCAGCCAGATTGCTCTGTTGGCTGCTGGTGCGGTGAGGCGCCCATTCCCTGACCCTGGGGAGTCACGGAGCCTCTTTTGGTATGTCAGGGCGACCCACAGGGTGCCCCCTCCAAGTATTCGGACACAGTCCAGGGAACTGAGGGTGCATATCCACCGCCTACGCTTAGGGTATCCCACCACTGCGCGGACTGTTGAATGGGCACGAGAGGAGCTCTGTGCCCATTGTGACCGAATGGTTCCGCAGCCCTTGGTGCACTACCTGTTAGACTGCCCGGCTACGATGCCCCTTCGCAGTAGACACTTCCCAATGACAACAGTAGGGCAGACCCGAGAGGATGAGGCAGCACATCTTGTGTACTTAGCTGTCAGGGACTTGGAAACCTTACTTCCAGTCCTTGCACGTCATCCGCCCCCCTGCTGAAGTTGCTGCGAGGGCCTGCTTTGGGCCTCCATTGCACTGCACACCAGCCACTGTTAGTGCACACTAACGTTTGGTACGTCATCTGGCAATTGGGCCGGTGAGGTACCCCCCCCCCTTCCTGCTGAAGACCTGCCACACAGGTGCAAGTAAAGATAAATGTCACTTCCCTACCCGGGAAGCCAATGCCGGGTCACCATAATGGAAGAGACCCGGGCCGGGATTACCGGCGAATCAAATAGAATAGAATAGAATAGAATAGATATAGCCCCGATCGACACCATGCCTAACCCTTCTAGGGTAGGGTAGGTGCCTGAGCCCGAGCCTTTAGCTCACAAGACTGTCATTCCCATTTGCCCCCTTGTGGCGGGGATGGCAGATCAGAGAGGCCTAGCTTGTGGCTAGGCCTGGGGACAGTTGGTCCCAAAGATGAGGAGGTACTTGTGCCTCCTCCCATGGGAGACTTAGGTCTCAGACACTCCCTAAAGAGGGAGCCAAAGCCGGGCCACCACTTGGAAAAAGCCCGGGCCGGGAGAATACCGGCGGATCTTTAATAATAATAATAATAATAAGATATAGCCCTTTTGGGGCGGGGCAGATGGCAGACCAGAGGCCTAGCTTCTCCCTACGAGCTCCGTGAGGGCGGGGAATGTGGCTAGGCCTGGAGACAGTTGGTCCCAAAGATGAGGGGGTACTTGTGCCTCCTCCCATGGGAGACTTACGTCTCGATATACTCCCCAGATAGGGAGCCAAGGCCGGGTCACCACTACTTGGAAAAGACCCGGGCCGGGAGAGTACCGGCGAATAAAAAAAAAAAAAAAAAAAAAAAGATATTACCATCGATACCATGCCTAACCCTTCTAGGGTAGGGTAGGTGCCTGAGCCCGAGCCTTCCCATTCCCATTTGCCCCCTTGGGGTGGGGATGGCAGACCAGAGAGGCCTAGCTTGTGGCTAGGCCTGGGGGCAGTTGGTCCCATAGATGAGGAGGTACTTGTGCCTCCTCCCATGGGAGACTTAGGTCTCAGACACTCCCTAAAGAGGGAGCCAAGGCCGGGCCACCACTTGGAAAAGGCCGGGCCGGGAGAATACCGGCTATTCTTTAATAATAATAATAAATAAGATATTACCACAAGGCCTGAGCTTGCTACCACCTGCAGCTTTGAGGCGGGGCAGATGGCAGACCAGAGGCCTAGCTTCTCCCTACGAGCCCTGTGAGGGCGGGGGATGTGGCTAGGCCTGGGGACAGTTGGTCCCAAAGATGAGGGGGTAGTTGTACCTCCTCCCATGTCGACACTATGCCTAACCCTTCTAGGGTAGGGTAGGTGCCTGAGCCCGAGCCTTTAGCTCATAAGACTGTCATTCCCATTAGCCCCCTTGGGGCGGGGATGGCAGACCAGAGTGGCCTAGCTTGTGGCTAGGCCTGGGGACAGTTGGTCCCAAAGATGAGGAGGTACTTGTGCCTCATCCCATGGGAGACTTAGGTCTCAGACACTCCCTAAAGAGGGAGCCAAAGCCGGGCCACCACTTGGATAAGGCCCGGGCCGGGAGAATACCGGCGAATCTTTAATAATAATAATAATAAATCGATACCTTGCCTAACCCTTCTAGGGTAGGGTAGGTGCCTGAGTCCGACCCATTTGCCACCTTGGTGCGGGGATGGCAGACCAGAGAGGCCTAACTTGTGGCTAGGCCTGTGGACAGTTGATCCCAAAGATGAGGAGGTCCTTGTGCCTCCTCCCATGGGAGACTTAGGTCTCAGACACTCCCTAAAGAGGGAGCCAAGGCAGGGCCACCACTTGGAAAAGGCCTGGGCCGGGAGAATACCGGCTAATCTTTAATAATAATAAGATATTACCACCGTGCCGGGTCACCAAAATGGAAGAGACCCAGGCCGGGATACCATACCGGCGAATCACATAGAATAGATATTACCACCATCACTTCTCATTGAGACTCACCAGACCTTGTCACCAGTACCGTCTTCCTCCTCGTCTACTGAAGCCGACATCGAGTCTTCACCTCCATCTTCATCACCGCCTGCCAAGAGTGCAAAATCAGTGCCAACAACACCATCTTACGACCCTCGGCATGGTACACTTCATGATGAGTCATATTGTCCATGGAATCACCTTGTACACCACAGTTCACTACGGTCAAGATATGCTGTTATCTGAACTGTACACTCATCTTACCAACAAGACTGTCAAGTTTACCATCGTTCCTGGTGCTGGTATAATTACACTTTCTAATCTCCTAGAGATCATTATACACACTCTCAGCATCCCTGCAATCAACACTTGCTAACACATCTCATGATCCTCCCGCCCCAACGATTTAAACGTCTTGTAAATGGATCAATTCGCTTCTTGGTAAGATGGGTAAGGATGGAAATATTGGAAAAGGATGGGAGGGGGGAGTGAGGTAGGATATAAAAGGTAAGTGATACAACCACTTTGGTGCAACTTAAAAAGTGGATGTGAATAAATAGAAAATTCTTGAAGGGGTATAATACTAACCCATCAGAGTCACATAGATATAACAGATATATAGGTATATGACTCTGAATTATTGGTAGTAGATATACAAGTTGCAATTGTCTTTTTTTTTGCGATTGCATAACAAATATTTAAACGACAAGACAAGGCGGTAATCTGGACAGTTTGTAAAGAATTACTTGATACGTTAGCGTCTTTCAAGGTGGTGTCCCGCCATAGTAAATGTAGAATATTTATAACAGTAGATGTAGAAGTAGAAATGTTATACGAGATATCTCCCTAATTAGGGGCGATAATTTTCTTAGTAAACATAGAAGGGTTCTGGTGTTACCCAATCATCTTCGTCTGCAGGAGGTTGCTCAAGGGGGCTGTAGGGCAAGTTTCCGCGCGCGCTCAACCAAAAATCGAAAAATTATGGAAATTGAGTTATATATACCGAAAAATAGCTTAACTCTTTGGCAACACAATGGTACCAGAATGAATGTTCTACGACGTTTCTACAAGAAATTATAGTCATTTATATCAGGTATGGTGATGGCGATATGGGTAGCGCGTCTGGAGTTTACCTGGAGTTTACCTGGAGAGAGTTCCGGGGGTCAACGCCCCCGCAGCCCGGTCTGTGACCAGGCCTCCTGGTGGATCAGAGCCTGATCAACCAGGCTGTTGCTGCTGGCTGCACGCAAACCAACGTACGAGCCACAGCCCGGCTGGTCAGGAACCGACTTTAGGTGCTTGTCCAGTGCCAGCTTGAAGACTGCCAGGGGTCTGTTGGTAATCCCCCTTATGTGTGCTGGGAGGCAGTTGAACAATCTCGGGCCCCTGACACTTATTGTATGGTCTCTTAACGTGCTAGTGACACCCCTGCTTTTCATTGGGGGGATGTTGCATCGTCTACCAAGTCTTTTGCTTTCGTAGTGAGTGATTTTCGTGTGCAAGTTCGGTACTAGTCCCTCTAGGATTTTCCAGGTGTATATAATCATGTATCTCTCCCTCCTGCGTTCCAGGGAATACAGTTTTAGGAACCTCAAGTGCTCCCAGTAATTGAGGTGTTTTATCTCCGTTATGTGCGCCGTGAAGGTTCTCTGTACATTTTCTAGGTCAGCAATTTCACCTGCCTTGAAAGGTGCTGTTAGTGTGCAGCAATATTCCAGCCTAGATAGAACAAGTGACCTGAAGAGTGTCATCATGGGTTTGGCCTCCCTAGTTTTGAAGGTTCTCATTATCCATCCTGTCATTTTTCTTGCAGATGCGATTGATACAATGTTATGGTCCTTGAATGTGAGATCCTCCGACATGGTCACAGCTCATATATATTTTGGAATTTTTTCATTGTTTTATCGCTTTTTCTTGCATTATTCTTTCTAATATAATAACTGACTATTTGGCATCATAAAACAGTAGGCGGAGATTATCCGTAGACTTAGAGCCTACCAGGCCTACCACCGCTCCAGAGAGTGACAGGAGAAATCACTTCATTATTACGCTTATATTAGCTTTTATATCAACTCTACGGTTTATTTATCTATCAGAATTTACCTAATATGATATAATAAACACTATAAATAACATACAAACATGTTATATACTCTAGACTGAATAAAATAAGCCATAATATGGCGAGAGACCATCGGGAATATTTCGATATAAATCAGTAAATCCTCTCATGTCGTATTCTTTGGTCTCTGAGTAAGAGAAAACGGAGTTTTGAAGAGGATAACTGCATTAGAACATCAGTTTACTAAGACATACACCGAAACAAACGCAATTTTCGCGATTTTTTTTTTTTTCGAGACGGTGGGCCTGCCGGCGCTCCAGGCCAATATCTCTGAAGTAACTTATTCACTTATTTCGCTAAGGTACGCCTTTATTACTTAATTAAGTGGAATAATATTTACAGAAATGGTAAAATAATAGCTAAATAAATAATAGCTAAATTCAAATTCAAATACCTACTAAAACCTCTCACATTGATAAACATCTACAGAGTTCCACAGTCAAACATTAGCCAATTTAGTCAAAACCTAGGAAGTATGATAATTGATGCACGCATGAACAAAGATCACTTACTACTCTCAGGTGACTTCAATATAAATCTCCTGCAAGACCAGGACCCACACGTTACTGAATTCACAAACACAATGAGTAACTGCATGTTGCTACCAACAGTAACAAAACCTACAAGAGTTACAGAGACTAGTGTTTCCCTACTTGACCACATCTGGACCAACACCATATCCCCTTTAAAATCTGGCATAATTACAGATAATACCACAGACCACTACCCTACTTTCCTCATAACAACTCTTGGTAAAATACCCCAAGACACTACTAAAGTCACCTTCAGACTTCACAAGGAGGCAGCCATTAATAACTTCACAACAGCAGTAACAAACATTGACTGGCACACTGAGCTAGAAATCTATACAGATATTGACGAATGTTTTAATAATTTTCTAAAAAAGACCCAATACCTTTATAACAAGCACTGCCCTAAAAAAACTAAACAGATGACAGCTAAGAGACTGAACAGTCCCTGGTTAACACCCAGCATTCTCAAATCCATAAATATAAAACACCGATATGAAAAACAGTACAGAATGGGTCACATAACCAGAGACCAAACAAAACGTTACTCGTCAATCCTAACCAGCCTGATAAGAAGGGCAAAAAAATTGTATTATGAGAATAGATTATCCAACTTACGAGGTGATATAAAAAAGACCTGGAAGACCCTATCAGAAATTCTGGGAACAAAAAAGATATCACGACATAGCGAAATAAAATTAGCAAAATCAGATGAACCCCAACTCCCACCAACAGAAACAGCAAACAGACTCAATGATTTCTTCTCCACTATAGGTCAAAACCTTGCCAATAAAATCCCAAGCTCAGATACCCCACCAAATGACTACCTCACTGGCAACTACCCGAACACACTGTTCCTAGCTCCGACTAACCCATACGAAGTCTCCCTTATTATCAACGCACTGAAAAACAAGGCAGATTTAAATACCTTACCACCCTTTATATACAAAAAAGCGTCACAAGTACTATCACCAATCATTGCAACACTCTTTAACAAATCCATTGAATCCTCCACCTTCCCTACAGTTCTCAAAATAGCAAGGGTCACCCCGATCCATAAAGGAGGAGCCCAAACAGAGTTGAATAACTATAGGCCAATATCCAATTTACACCCTCTCTCAAAAATCTTCGAAAAATTAATTCATAAACGAATCTACTCCTACCTCATCTCCCAAAACATTCTCAACCCCTGCCAATTTGGATTCAGGCCTAATAAAAATACTAATGATGCTATTATACACATGCTAGAACATATATACACTGGGGATCTTCATTGACTTACGTAAAGCTTTTGATACAGTTGACCATGACTTGCTCCACGTAAAATTGTCGCACTATGGTATAAGAGGGCACTCCCTCAACTACCTAAAGTCTTACCTCAGCAACAGAAGCCAATATGTGTACGTAAATGGGGCAAGCTCTTCCGCACAACCAATTACAGTTGGTGTCCCACAGGGAAGTGTCCTTGGCCCTCTTCTCTTTCTCCTATACATAAATGACCTACCAAATGCTTCGCAATTACTCAAACCCACACTTTTTGCAGATGACACTACATACGTCTTCTCTCACCCGAGCCCAGTCATGCTAGCCAATACTGTAAACACCGAATTACAGAAAATATCTACCTGGATGAGGACTAACAAACTTACATTAAACATTAACAAAACCTACTTCATTCAGTTTGGTAACAGAGCTACAGATGTACCTCTTAACATAACGATAAACGGATCACCTGTCACAAAGCTAACAGAGGGAAAATTCTTAGGAATCCACCTCGATAATAGACTCAAATTTCATACACATATACAACAAATTTCTAAGAAAATTTCCAAGACTGTAGGCATACTATCGAAGATACGGTACTATGTTCCACAGTCAGCCCTCCTGGCCCTTTATCATTCTCTTATTTACCCCTATCTCACCTATGGAATTTGTGCATGGGGCTCAACAACAATTAACCATCTCAGACCAATAATTACCCAACAAAAGGCTGCAGTTAGAATGATAACAAATTCTCACTACAGGCAACACACTCCACCAATATTCAAAACACTCAACCTACTCACCATACAAAACATCCATACATATTATTGCACCTATTACATACGTAGAACACTTAACTCTGATATTAACCCTCCCCTCAAACGTCTCCTTGCCAACCTCAACAGAACACATGACCATAACACAAGGCACAGATCACTCTTTGATGTTCCTCGTGTCCATCTCACGCTATGCAAAAACTCAATGCACATAAAAGGCCCTAAAATCTGGAATTCATTACCTGTAAATATAAAAGAAACACTACCTGTTTATAAATTCAAGTCTTTTCTCAAAGATCACTTACTCACTCAAAACCAAATAAATACTGAATAACTGAACCTTATAAATTGTATATCCTATATGTTACTCACAATTATATCACACAAATGTTAAACCTAGGACCCAATCTAACTTTGTTATTTTTTTAAATACACTACCTAACAGAATACTCCATTTGACTGAATGAACAGCAATGCAAGCAACCATATGACCTGTCTTTGTAATATATGACCTGTCTTTGTAATATATGACCTGTCTTTGTAATATATGACCTGTCTTTGTAATATATGACCTGTCTTTGTAATATATGACCTGTCTTTGTAATATATGACCTGTCTTTGTAATACTCACTTGTACTTTATAGTTATCTGTTTACAATAATGTCTTATCACTGATTTCATCATTGCTTAGTTAATCTTAAGTTAATTTTAAGCCAGCCCGTAATGCTATGCATATAAGTGGCTTTGGCATGCTGCTCTTACCTGTATTTTTTTTTGTACCTCTGTATGTGTGCTAAAATTTCTAAATTAATAAATAAATGCAGAGGGAATTTTGGAAATATTTCAAATACTTTGGGATTGATGTGGGAGTAAAGGGCAGATTTTTTTCAACATTCCAAGAACTAACAAACTTTATTTTTTTTTTGTGAAATAAAGATAAGTTATTTAGAGGAAAGGTCTCGAGGAAAATTAGTATTAACATTGTTGTCTGGGCACCAAGTGTCCAAACAACCTTACGTCGTCCCATGTAGGACTACCTTCCTGCCAAAGGGCATTTTCTGTAAATCAGTCCTTTTTCAGTCTTTTCTCAGTTGTTGTTTGAGGTATATTTTTGACAAATATTTTTTACACGGTGTGAAAACACTTTGTCTTGTGCACCAAAACTGGAAGAAATCGGACGGTAAACAAAAGAGCTACAATTTTTTCCCCGACTGCTCCCTCAAGATCATTGGATGAAGCGACGCAGCCTCTGTGGGAGAGTCATTGTTTGGGTCCTGTGAGGAGGAGTGTTGATGATGTAGTCGGTGGTATTTTCAACTTGTAGAGGCTCTTCTCTATCTGGTATGTAGAGTTCTTGCATTGCATAGAGTTGTTTCTTCTTCAGCGTATCAAGGCGTACATTTAAGGCAATAATATCCTGTCGTACGTGTAAATCTGCCATTTTAACTCTGTCTCTCCTCCTGGTACCCGTAATAAAGCGAAGAGCTCTATTCTGGACCCGTTGCAAGTGTATCATGTTGGTCTTTGTTGTTAATGACATTGGGACACAAGGGTATTCAAGTATAGGTCTTATTATCATTTTATACAGATGTTTTTTGACATGTTGAGGGGCTTGATTAAATCTAAAGAGACTGTTAAGACCGACTTTGGCTATGTTGATCTTTTTATTGACGTGAGATGTTGAGTGGAGCAGCCTGTCTATTTCATATCCCAAGATCTTGTTAGGGTTTCTAATTGCTACAGGTGTACCTCTGATGGAGATACCCCCTTTATCTTCGATGGTTGATGCAAAATATCTTATCGTGCTAACCAGAACTTTGTCAGAGTTAGTCGTAATTCTCTATTTCTTTTCCCAATTGGATGTTCGACGAAGGTCAATATTCATTTTTTCTATGACTCTTTCATATTTGTATTTTCCTGTTACCGGAGTTGATGAGACGATATAGATAACATCTGCAAATTGCGTTATAATTGTATCATTAAACTCTGGTTGAGGAAGATCATTCACATAAATGTTGAATAGAATTGGACTAAGACAAGAACCTTGTGGGACACCAGCTGTTGGTATAAAAGGCTCTGTCGACCTGCCGTGAAAGGTGGGAATGATTTTTCTTTGCGTTAAGAAGTTATATGTTAATCTGAGAAAGGTCCAGTTATGGTCTGGTAGGTCAATAAGTTTATATATAAGACCATCATGCCATAAGCTATCAAAAGCTTTATGAACATCTCTGGTGGCAATTAGGGCAAGATTGCCCTGATGTTTTAGACTTGCTACAGTATCAAAAATAATATTTATTGCATGATGGGTACCTCCGTGTGTCCTAAAGCAAAAATTGTTTCTCAGTAAAAAGGTGATTAAACTCCATATAGTAGTTCAGTCTGTTGGAAATGATCTTCTCAAGAACTTTCCCAGTGACTTCAAGTAAGGATATAGGTCTATAGTTTTCTGGTTGATGGATGTTTTTATTGGGTTTAGCAAGAAAGATCATCGTAGCAGTCTTAAAAACCACTGGAAAATGTCTGGAGGCCAAGATGGCATTAAAGATATTAACCAAAGACTGTTTACAGTTTCTGGGTCGGAACTTGATTTGTTTCATTGTTATTCCAGAGAGACCAGGGGCTCTATTTCGCATTCTTCCAATAACTTGACTCATCTCGAGTAGTGTGATAGGTCTAGTAAGCGGGTGGGCGTCTTCAAGAGTTGAAGTATCGATGGAAGGTAGTGGTTGTAGATCATCCAAGTTCTCATCTCTCCATTCATTTACCAACTGATAGTGATTATTGTTAAATTGACGACTGTTATTGTGGGAGAGAATTTTCTCCCATACATCACCCATCAAATTAGTCTGGTCCTGTGGATCATCAAGTTTAATCTCAACATCTTCATCTTCCTCATCAGTGAAGGTATGAATTAAGTAGGTAGGTGCCTTGTGTTTTGCACCTAAAAGTTGTCGGATCTTACTCCAAATTTTTTTAGGCTCTCGTTTATACTGATCAGCTTTTAGAACTAGTAATTTCCATAAGTCACGTTTGCGATGACTAATCATGTTAATTAATTCTTGCCTCAGTGGGCTGCAGAAAACAATATGAAGTTCAACGATGAGAAATTTTAATTACTCAGATATGGTAAACACGAGGAAATTAAATCTTCATCAGAGTACAAAACAAATTCTGGCCACAAAATAGAGCGAAACACCAACGTCAAAGACCTGGGAGTGATCATGTCGGAGGATCTCACCTTCATGGACCATAACATTGTATCAATCGCATCTGCTAGAAAAATGACAGGATGGATAATGAGAACCTTCAAAACTAGGGAGGCCAAGCCCATGATGACACTCTTCAGGTCGCTTGTTCTATCTAGGCTGGAATATTGCTGCACACTTCCAGCACCTTTCAAGGCAGGTGAAATTGCTGACCTAGAAAATGTACAGAGAACTTTCACGGCGCGCATAACGGAGATAAAACACCTCAATTACTGGGAGCGCTTGAGGTTCCTGAACCTGTATTCCCTGGAACGCAGGCGGGAGAGATACATGATTATATACACCTGGAAAATCCTAGAGGGACTAGTACCGAACTTGCACACGAAAATCACTCACTACGAAAGCAAAAGACTTGGCAGACGATGCACCATCCCCCCAATGAAAAGCAGGGGTGTCACTAGCACGTTAAGAGACCATACAATAAGTGTCAGGGGCCCGAGACTGTTCAACTGCCTCCCAGCATTCATAAGGGGGATTACCAACAGACCCCTGGCAGTCTTCAAGCTGGCACTGGACAAGCACCTAAAGTCGGTTCCTGACCAGCCGGGCTGTGGCTCGTACGTTGGTTTGCGTGCAGCCAGCAGCAACAGTCTGGTTGATCAGGCTCTGATCCACCAGGATGCCTGGTCACAGACCGGGCCGCGGGGGCGTTGACCCCCGGAACTCTCTCCAGGTAAACTCCAGGTAATGTAGCTACTGGTGGTTGTCGCGTTTGAAGATGCCTTCGACATTCTGTTTGATAATTTCTCATACTGTCTCTAATTTCTCTCGTAGGTTTATATTGTTGGTAGATCTTTGTGGAAGCTAACTGGCAAGTTGCATTAGTAGCATCAATTATTCGATTGTGAAGGGACCTGATCGCGTCGTCAATTGCAGTGGAAGGTAAATTTTCCAATGACACAATTTCATCGTCACCCAGAAATGCCCTGAAGGGGTCAAATCCTAGGGTGTTAAGATTGGGTTTAGGAGGTACAGGTATTCTAAATGGAGAAGTTTGTAGTTGTATTATAACAGGGATATGGTCAGATCCTACGTTTCCACCAGGAGATATACGACAGTGAAAGATGTCACAGTCTCTGTTTGTCAGTACTATATCTGGTGTCCCTGGATGAGGACCAATATACGATTTAAAGAATGGGCCTTGAAATGACAAGTTTCTGGCTGTCATGATATTAAATAGTTGTTTTCCTTTTAAGTCACCCAGTGGAACACCAGCTCCACAGTTGAAGAGGGCAGGGTGATGAGCATTAAAATCTCCAGCTAGAATTGTTGGAATATTCCTGCTTTATATCCTATGTAGAGGAATTGACTCTATATATTGTTGTCTCGGGGGAAAATATCCAGTTGCTATCACTAGTTGTCCATGAGACGTTGTTAGTTCTATTGCAAGAATGTTATCTTCATCAACATGAATATTTTTAAATGCATAGCCTAATTTAACCAAGATGGCTACACCACTAAAGGGTCCTCTCGATTTCTCCACAGTAGAGTAACCACGTAATTTAATATGTTGATCAACTCTTGCAGCTGTCTCATTCAAGAGTATAACATCGGGATTGTAATTATGTAGTTCAACCTCAAGGAGGTAACGGTTATTAAAGAAATGTTGAACATTAAGTTGGAAAATTGTAATCCCCATTATTTCTTGCACTTCACGCGTGTACTGCGGTCTGAACGTCTGCAAGTAATGTCATGTTTGGTATCCACACTATCCCTGCTGGACTCGTCAAGGGGAGGAGGGAACTTCTGCGTAGTTGCTTGTGTATTAAAAGTGTCACCATCCTCACTAGAGTTGGTAATATTAACATAATCATTAGAGTCATTAGAGTCATCATCAGAAAACTGAGGAGTGATATTCCCAGTTACAGTAAGCAGAGGCTCGTGAGAGTTAATGGGAGACTGTGGAGGCTCCAAGGGAAAATTTGGTAGGCCAGGTGAATTACCCTGGGAAAGTTCCTGTTCAACAGGATCAGCTGCAATAGCGGAAGAGTGAGCACCAATCTCTGGGGCATCGTTAGGGTCAGGTATTGACTCATTGGGTTAAGGGGAGTTGACAACCTGGGTATGCGAGGCGAGTGATCCTTGAACAAGGGATGAATTAGGCTTATTTGTAGAAGTAGAGTAGGGCACACACTTCCTGTTTTGAGAGGGCTGGGCCATAATAACCTTAACATTATCTGGGATAGTAATGGGAGTGATCCCATTAGCCATTAACAAATCATTTAAGATCTTAGAGCAGAGTTGAATGTCACCTTCTGCTATGTCTTTGGCCATCATATACATTAGTTGTGCTCTCGTCATATCCCCGGCTGAGGATACCTGAGACATGGGAGGTGAGGCTGTACCTTGTTGTTGCGTTTGTGTATGTTGTAGGTGAGGGTTAGATTGTGGCGCTCCAAGAGGGGCAGAATTCCAAACATTGGAACCAGTGGAAGAGACCTGAGGAGTCCCACTAGATCCAGGCAAAGCTGGGAAGGAAGTTTGGGACATTGTTGGAGGTGCCTCATGAGTGGTCTTCTTAGAAGTGGATAGTTTCTTAGCTTCTAAAATTTTCTGCATTACCTTTTTCCTCTGAGGACAGATAGCAGAAACAGCATGGTGTTTTCCATTGCAGAGGACACACTTGGGCTTAGTTTTGTTATGACAATCTTTAAAAGAATATTGACCAGAGCATATGCTGCAAATCAGTGTTTGAGTACTGCATTTGTTGGTGGTATGACCAAGTGCGTAACATTTGTAACATTGTGTAACACTGACAAACCGCTCAAGAGAGATTTGGTCAGGTGTACATCTGGTGCCAAAACATTTGAAGCCATTTTGACACACTAGTTTGGCTTCCTCAGGTGTCTCAAGTATTAATATTAATGTTTCCTGTTTGTTGTCAGGTTTAGAGAATTTATATGCTTGGACAGCCTTAAATTCCGAATTCTCCCTGTTAAAGTCATCAGCAATTTCCTGCACTGTGATATCTCTCATGAAGCTGTTAATTCTGGCCACAAACACAGTTCGCTTTCAGGTGCAACTGGGTTAATACCAAAAGTTTTCAATTTGTCCAGAACGTCCTGCTTAAGCAGTTGAAGTAACTCTTCTTCAGAAGAGAGGAGAAGTACTATCCCAGCGAGGGTTTGAAAAACATCCACTGGAGCAACAGTTGAATTCGAACAAATATATTCTAGAATTTCTTTCACCGACTTTTGGTTGTCATCAACACGTAATCTTACTCTTATCCGCGCCATGATGTCCAGGAAGGTACATCTGGCACAGAAGTTACTTTAGCAAAAAGTGGTCTTTCCTTAGAGTTAGTCTAACATCCTATGTCAGCTGACTTATGAAGGTCAGCCCCTAAGATAGCCTACCCTCGAGGAGTGAGGAGGACGGGGCCCCTAAGATAGCCTACCCTCGAGGAGTGAGGAGGACGGGGCCCCTAAGATAACCTACCCTCGAGGAGTGAGGAGGACGGGGCCCCTAAGATAGCCTGCCCTCGAGGAGTGAGGAGGACGGGGCCCCTAAGATAGCCTGCCCTCGAGGAGTGAGGAGGACGGGGCCCCTAAGATAGCCTGCCCTCGAGGAGTGAGGAGGACGGGGCCCCTAAGATAGCCTACCCTCGAGGAGTGAGGAGGACGGGGCCCCTAAGATAGCCTACCCTCGAAGAGTGAGGAGGACGGGGCCCCTAAGATAACCTACCCTCGAGGAGTGAGGAGGACGGGGCCCCTAAGATAGCCTACCCTCGAGGAGTGAGGAGGACGGGGCCCCTAAGATAGCCTACCCTCGAGTGGTGAGGGGGACAGGGCCCCTAAGATAGCCTACCCTCGAGTGGTGAGGGGGACAGAGCCCCTAAGGTAGCCTACCCTCGAGTGGTGAGGGGGACAGAGCCCCTAAGATAACCTAGCCCTCGAGGGAGTGAGGGGAGACGGGGCCCAAGGCAAAGATCGGCCGGATTTTAAAAAACCACACGGGCTACCGGATGGTCAAAATGCCTTGTGTTAACTTGCCAAAGCGAAGTTGCCGAAAAAGAAGAAGATAGGAAAGTCAGAAGGATAGCAATGTATGTAGTGTGTTAGTGTGTGGGCCAGTGTAGATGTTTGGGTGAGGGGAGGATGGGGAAGGATGGGGAAGGATGGGGAAGGATGGGGGGATGGGGAAGAGAGGGGTGAACAAGCAAGCAAGTCACCGCCTTACCCTCTTGATGGGATGGGATGCTGCAAGCAAGTTTCCTCTCAGCTCTGGTGAAGAACTACTCAGGATAACCCAAGAAAAATCAGGAGTAACAGTGTTCAGAGTTGTTCTGATCGAGAATTACTCAGGATAACCGAAGAGCAGGAACGAAGACGTCTTGTGTCCACGACGGCTGGACGGCGACTTCTCGTAAATGGATCTGAAATCAACAAGCTTGAAGTTATGGTTAAACAACGTCATAACTCGAAGTAACCACCTAACACCATGAACTGACCAGTCAACGATGAGCTCCTCTCTTGTCGCCTGCAGCCACCTATCACCAGCAAATCTCAGTTTTTTTTCCATCAAGCGAGATGCAGTCAGCTTCTGCAGAGTTCCAGTGCCCTCTACGTCATCCTCGTCAGTGTTTTCCAGGCTTAGCAGTTGGGTCTAGTCCTGATTCTTCTCTCTTCGACTCAAGACATTCCTCTCACAGTGTATTCTTCGCCCTGTCCCCCCACTTGCCCCGCGCCCCTCGTGGGTCCTTACCTGTGAGTTCTCATTCATTCATTCATTTCATTGGAAGATATATTTATTCTCACAAATATATTTTGACACCCTATTAGGGTTTACAATATGTAATTAAATGTAACAGGTTGTTCTTCTATATATTATCACTTACGTGTGTGTAATTATCTGTGGTAATTAAGTATTCTTGTTTTCAGTTGATCTTATATATATATATATATATATATATATATATATATATATATATATATATATATATATATATATATATATATATATATATATATATATATATATATATATATATATATATATATATATATATATATATATATATATATATATATATATATATATATATATATATATATATATATATATATATATATATATATATTATCACACTGGCCGATTCCCACCAAGGCAGGGTGGCCCACCAAGGCAGGGTGGCCCGAAAAAGAAAAACTTTCACCATCATTCACTCCATCACTGTCTTGCCAGAAGGGTGCTTTACACTACAGTTTTTAAACTGCAACATTAACACCCCTCCTTCAGAGTGCAGGCACTGTACTTCCCATCTCCAGGACTCAAGTCCGGCCTGCCGGTTTCCCTGAATCCCTTCATAAATATTACTTTGCTCACACTCCAACAGCACGTCAAGTATTAAAAACCATTTGTCTCCATTCACTCCTATCAAACACGCTCACGCATTCCTGCTGGAAGTCCAAGCCCCTCGCACACAAAGCCTCCTTTACCCCCTCCCTCCAACCTTTCCTAGGCCGACCCCTACCCCGCCTTCCTTCCACTACAGACTGATACACTCTTGAAGTCACTCTGTTTCGCTCCATTCTCTCTACATGTCCGAACCACCTCAACAACTCTTCCTCAGCCCTCTGGACAACAATTTTGGTAATCCCGCACGTCCTCCTAACTTCCAAACTACGAATTCTCTGCATTATATATATATTCACACCACACATTGCCCTCAGACATGACATCTCCACTGCCTCCAGCCTTCTCCTCGCTGCAACATTCATCACCCATGCTTCACACCCATATAAGAGCGTTGGTAAAACTATACTCTCATACATTCCCCTCTTTGCCTCCAAGGACAAAGTTCTTTGTCTCCACAGACTCCTAAGTGCACCACTCACCCTTTCCCCTCATCAATTCTATGATTCACCTCATCTTTCATAGACCCATCCGCTGACACGTCCACTCCCAAATATCTGAATACATTCACCTCCTCCATACTCTCTCCCTCCAATCTGATATCCAATATTTCATCACCTAATCTTTTTGTTATCCTCATAACCTTACTCTTTCCTGTATTCACTTTTAATTTTCTTCTTTTGCACACCCTACCAAATTCATCCACCAATCTCTGCAGCTTCTCTTCAGAATCTCCCAAGAGCACAGTGTCATCAGCAAAGAGCAACTGTGACAACTCCCACTTTATGTGTGATTCTTTATCTTTTAACTCCACGCCTCTTGCCAAGACCCTTGCATTTAATATATATATATATATATATATATATATATATATATATATATATATATATATATATATATATATATATATATATATATTTGTTCATAGGCCTACTAAGATAAAGACAGACCTCCGTAAAATGATCAGAAGTTGCAGCGAGTCCGTCATCACATGACCAAAAGTTTCCACTGAGTTGGTCATCACATAACACCAGCATGAACATAACACCAGCATGAACATAACACCAGCATGAACATAACACCAGCATGAACATAACACCAGTATGAACATAACACCAGCATGAACATAACACCAGCATGAACATAACACCAGCATGAACATAACACCAGCATGAACATAACACCAGCATGAACATAACACCAGCATGAACATAACACCAGCATGAACATAACACCAGCATGAACATAACACCAGTATGAACATAACACCAGCATGAACATAACACCAGCATGAACATAGCACCAGCATGAACATAACACCAGCATGAACATAACACCAGCATGAACATAACACCAGCATGAACATAACACCAGCATGAAGGTAACACCAGCATGAACATAACACCAGCATGAACATAACACCAGCATGGACATAGCACCAGGATGAACATAACACCAGGATGAACATAACACCAGCATGAACATAACACCAGCATGAACATAACACCAGCATGAACATAACACCAGCATGAACATAGCACCAGCATGAACATAACACCAGCATGAACATAACACCAGCATGAACATAACACCAGCATGAACATAACACCAGCATGAAGGTAACACCAGCATGAACATAACACCAGCATGAACATAACACCAGCATCAACATAACACCAGCATGAACATAACACCAGCATGAACGTAACACCAGTATGAACATAACACCAGCATGAACGTAACACCAGCATGAACATAACACCAGCATGAACATAACACCAGTATGAACACAACACCAGCATGAACGTAACACCAGCATGAACATAACACCAGCATGAACATAACACCAGCATGAACGTAACACCAGCATGAACATAACACCAGCATGAACGTAACACCAGTATGAACATAACACCAGCATGAACGTAAGCAACAGAAGTCCAGAGGTCATACTGCAGCTTTATACATCATTAGTAAGGCCTCACCTAGATTATGCAGTTCAATTCTGGTCTCCATATTACAGAATGGACATAAATTCGTTAGAAAACATTCAGCGTAGGATGATTAAATTAATACATAGCATTAGAAATCTTCCTTATGAAGAAAGATTGAAGACTCTTAAGTTACATTCACTTGTTAGACGAAGAATGAGGGGAGACCTGATCGAAGTGTATAAGTGGAAGATAGGTATTAATAAAGGGGATATTAACAAGGTCTTGAGGATATCTCTCCAAGAGAGAACCCGCAGTAAT